>NC_059215.1:4726291-4753791 GCF_020615455.1 Coregonus clupeaformis
GAGAGAGAGAGAGAGAGAGAGAGAGAGAGAGAGAGAGCGCCCCAGTGACAGGCTGACAGCTCTGCCTAAAAATAGAGGAGCTGGAATGAAGGATGACGCAACTTTTAATCAACACGATAAAAGTCTCTGTGAGCTGCCTGTCGGGGAGTTGGAAATAATGGCCCGTCACTGCTTCGTATCACCATGGTTACCACTGATGTTGGTTTCTTGTTCCCAACCATCCGGTACTCTACCCTGCACCTTAGAGACTGCTGCCCTATGTACATAGTCATTGAACACTGGTCACTTAAATAATGTTTATTATATACATTGATGTATACAGTGCATTCAGAAAGTATTCAGACCCCTTGACTTTTTCAACATTTTGTTACTTTACAGCCTTATTCTAAACTGGATTAGATAAATAAAAATCCTCATGAATCTACACACAATACCCCATAATGACGAAGTGAAACAGGTTTTTAGACATTTTTGCAAAAAATTATAATAATAATATTAGAAATATCCTTATTTACATAAGTATTCAGACCCTTTGCTATGAGACTCGAAATTGAGCTCAGGTGCTTCCTGTTTCCATTGACCATCCTTGAGATGTTTCTACAACTTGATTGGTGTCCACCTGTGGTAAATTCAACTGATTGGACATGATTTGGAAAGGCACACACCTGTCTATATAAGGTCCCACAGTTGACAGTGCATGTCATAGCAAAAACCAAGCCATGCGGTCGAAGGAATTGTCTGTAGAGCTCCGAGACAGGATTGTGTTTAGGCACAGATCTGGGGAAGGGTACCAAAAAAAGTTATGCAGCATTGACGGTCCCCAAGAACACAGCGGCCTCCATCATTCTTTTTTTTTTTTTTTTTTTTTTTTTTGGGGAAATGGATCAGCTTAATATTGCAGATAGATTGTATCTTCTATCAATGTAATTGTCTGCATCACTTCCAATCCCCCCATTTTTTATTTTTTTATTTTTTTAATTTTTTTATATATATACTCCCCTTTATTACTTTTCAACCCCACCATCCTTTCCCTACTTGGAGTAAATTAGTGAACAACAATGCCCAGGTCTCTACTTCCGGTCTATACTTACTATCTACACCTTATGGACACAGTTAATTTTACAATAATTCTATTATATATATACATATATATATACATATACATACATACATATATATCATTATTATTATTATTATTATTTATTAATTTTTTGCTCCTGAACTACTTCTACTCTCAACCTCTCCGATCGTTTTCATGATGTCCATCCGGTTTGCTTCTATATGCCATATCTTTCTAACTGTGCTCTTTCCCAAAAGCTCCCAACATACAGCCTATATACTTATTATGGACACAGTATGCTTTACATTATTAGCTATCTTTGTTATTATTTGTTGTTATTTGTTATTAGTCCCATCCTTCAACTCTATTCAATACCTCCCATCTATCTCTTAACACCATCCATATCGGATTTCTATTTGCCATATATATTTCAACCGTGCTGTGATGTTTTACAATAATTCTGAACCTTTCTATTCTCATTGCTTCTACAGATTGAGAGTTAAAAATAAACAGCTTTGCTAAAAGTATTATTATATTATTGATTGATTGACTATGACTTTTCAGATCACCCAGTAATGCTATCTGCAAGGTTAGTTCCAGGTAAATATTGCAATCCTTTAGCCATTCCTGGACCAGTGTCCAAAAACAAGCTACAAATGGACAGAACCAAAACAAATGGTCCAATGATTCCGTCTCTTCACAGCAAAATCTGCAGAGCTGGGAAGATTGTATCCCCCATATAAATAACATTCTATTGGTAGCAAGGATTTTATATAGTAATTTAAATTGAAAGATTCTAATTTTTGAATCCGGTGTCGCTTTTGCGTGTCAGTTCATAAACACTATGCCATGGGATCGGTACATCAAAGATCTCTTCCCAACTATTTTGCAATCTATATGGGACGGCTGTCAATCCTTTGGTCCTTAAGTGAAACTGATATATTTTTTTATTTATCACAGTTTTCCTTAACCAATTATGTTCTTTAATGCAAGGCCGACAGACAAGTTCCTTACTTTCTCCCCCTTCCACTTTCCTCTTCCATTTTTGCGGTAATGCTGCCATTATTTGGTTGTAATTTTGGGTAGAGCAGACATTTCCATATGTTTTTGTTAGCTGCATGTGCGTCATAACTCCACCAGTCCTACCGATGATATCATTTACAAAGATTATACCTTTTTTAAACATTCTGTCAAAAAATAAAGGTTTTTTGTCAATTAGTATATTTGAATTTAACCACAATATTTGTTGCATTATTTGTTCTGTCGTTTCTGGAGGATTAAATTGAAATTGCAACCAACTTTCTATGGCTTGTTTTAGAAATAGTGACATTTGGGAGATTATTTCCTTTTCAAATAACTGAAAGTGTGAGGTTGTAATCTGAATAAAGGGAAAAAGGCCTTTCTTGAACATTGGGTGAGACAATCTTACTAATTTGCTTGAGAACCAGTTCGGATTTAAGTATAACTTTTTGTAAGACTGAAGCTTTTAGTGATAGGTCTAATGCTTTAATATTTAATAATTTCTGTCCTCCGAATTCATATTCATTATATAAATATGCTCTTTTAATTTTGTCTGGCTTGCCGTTCCAAATAAAATTGAATATTTTTTTCTCATATAATTTAAAAAACTGTTCGCTAGGCGTAGGCAAGACCATAAGCAAATAGGTAAACTGTGATAATACTAATGAGTTAATCAGGGTGATTTTTCCACAAATTGACAGGTATTTTCCTTTCCATGGTAGTAAGATCTTATCTATTTTTGCTAATTTTCTATTAAAATTTATTGAAGTGAGATCATTTATTTCCTTTGGGATATGTATTCCGAGTATATCCACATCACCATCAGACCATTTTATTGGTAAACTACATGGTAATGTAAAAATTGTATTTTTTAGTGATCCAATACGTAATATAGTACATTTGTCATAATTTGGTTGTAATCCAGAGAGGTTAGAAAATGTATCTAGATCCTCTATGAGGCTGTGGAGGGATTCTAGTTGTGGATTTTAAAAAAAACATGAATCATCAGCGTACAATGCCACCTTTGTTTTTAAGGTCTTTATTTCTAATCCTCTGATATTATTATTAGATCTGATTTTAATCGCTAACATCTCGATGGCCACAATAAATAGATATGCCGATAGTGGACAACCTTGTTTCACTCCTCTTGACAGTTTAAAACTTTCTGAGAAATAGCCATTATTTACTATTTTACACCTAGGGTTACTATACATGATTTTGACCCATTTTATAAGAGATTCTCCAAAATTGAAATGCTCCAGGCATTTATATATAAACCCCAGTCGAACTTTATCAAATGCCTTTTTCGAAGTCTGCTATGAATAGCAGGCCTGGTTTCCCATATTTTCCATAGTGTTCTAATGTTTCCAATACTTGCCTTATATTATCTCCAATGTATCTTCCATGTAAAAAACCTGTCTGATTAGAATGAATAATATCCGGCAATACCTTTTTAATTCTATGCGCTATACATTTTGCTAGGATTTTTGCATCACAACACTGAAGTGTAAGGGGCCTCCAATTTTGTAAATGGACTGGATCTTTATATTTTCCACTTGTATCCTGTTTCAGTAATAATGAGATCAGTCCTTCTTCTTGAGTGTCAGATAATCTACCATTTACATAGGAGTGGTTAAAACATGCTAATAACGGTCCTCTTAGTATATCAAAAAAGGTTTGGTATACCTCGACTGGTATGCCATCCAACCCTGGAGTTTTCCCAGACTTAAAGTCTTTAATTGCATCCAGAAGTTCCTCCTCTGTAATTTCACCTTCACATGAGTCTTTCTGTGTGGCTGTTAATTTGACATTATCAATAGAAAAAAATCTCTACAATTAGCTTCAGTTAGAGGAGATGGAGGTGACTGAAAAGAAAACATATGCTTAAAGTACTTTGTTTCTTCCTTCAAAATGTCATTTGGTGAATCATGGGTGACTCCGTCAATTGTAACCAGTTTCATTAAGTTCTTTTTGGTAGCATTCCTATGTTGAAGATTAAAAAAGAATTTTGTGCATTTTTCCCCATATTCCATCCAGTTTGCTTTATTTTTATAATATGTTACACTTGATCTTTCTTGAATAAGTTTCTCCATTTCTTTTTGTTTTTCCTCTAATTTATTCTGAGCCTCTATGTTACAGTTTTTATTGCCATCTATCTGTTCTGTTAGACTTTCTATTTCCTTTCTTAGTATAAACTCTTTTGACCTAAATTGCTTTTGTTTTCGAGATGAGTACTGAATTGCATGGCCTCTAAAGGCACATTTAAAGGTGTCCCATACAATAAGGGGATTCGCTGTACCTCTGTTATGTTGGAAAAAATCAGTTATAAATTCCTTTGTTCTAATTATAAATAAATTATCATCCAATAGGCTTTGATTAAATTTCCAATATCCTCGCCCACGTGGAAATTCAGTAAGAGTAATATATATGCCTATTACATGATGGTCTGACCGCATTCTGTCCCCTATCAACACTTTTTTACTTTTGGTGCCAACGAGAATGAGATAAGAAAGAAGTCAAGACGACTAGCTTGATTCAGTCTCCGCCATGTATATCTCACTAGATCAGTATATTTAAGCCTCCATATATCTACTAGTTCTAATGTATCCATGACATTCACAATTTCCTTAAGAGCATGTGGGTGATTGTTTGTGGTGTGATTTCCTTTTACGGTCCATTGAGCTATTTAAAACAGTATTATAATCCCCCACCATAATAATATTGTCTTGAGTTGCTTGCAGGCTTGATAATTTATTATATATATTGTCAAAGAATTGTGGATCATCATTATTTGGTCCATAAAGGTTAATGAGCCATATCTGTTTATGGTCCAATAACATATTTAAAATAATCCATCTACCTTGTGTATCTATTTGTACAATTTGCACATTTGGATCGAAATTACTATTAATTAATATCATCACCCCTTTTGAATTTCTTTGCCCATGGGAGAAGTATATTTCCCCCATTCTTTTTTCCACGCTACTTCATCTCGAATTGTTGAATGAGTTTCCTGTATACAATAGATATTATATTCCTTCTCTTTGAGCCATGTAAATATTGTTCTTCTTTTGTTATTATCAGCTAAGCCATTACAATTATAACTGGCTATACTTATTTCACCATACACCATAATGAGATACAAGTTTCAAGTCTATTTATCATTATATATGTTTGTAAATTTACCAATAAAAAATAGCGTAATGATTGAGTGTCGATATAGCTGTACCGTGATATTTGCATTGCTACGGAGTAGCCCTTCAATTGTTCTCCACTAATTCCCCGCTAAAGCCCCTTCCCATCCCAAGTTGAGCCGTCATCGCCGTGATCAGCATCCCACCCACGTCCCTCCGTATCCCTAAGGCCCCGAGAGGCCAGGACCCATCCATCGAAAACAGCACATAGTGCCACCCACAAAACAAAAGCAGGTCAACCGCCAAAAGCATTTCCAATGCTTTCACCTCTATATATATATATCTATTTATTTATTTTTTAATTATGCATATCCTATTTTTCATCATTATCAATTAATATGCGTAATAATGTCGGCAGTTCACGCGTAGGATTCTAACATATAACCCGGATTGCCATTGTATTACATTTAATTCCTTGACAAGTAATCATTATCCCAGCAAATAATTCCTGCGGTCCATCCCATACCCTCCCCCCAACATCCCCACCCCCACAACAGACGTCAGACAAGCACACACGCACATACTCACATACTCCAACACACTCAACCCCTCTCCTCCACAGTCCACCATAAAAACAGATACTCAACAGCTGTTATATCCCAGAGCCCAACTCGAGAAATAACTTGATCTACGAGTGCAGATACAGTTAAAGCTGACTGAGAAAGCATGCAGATTGAGTAGAAATTGATAACAATGTGAGATTTGATTAATCTACTTAATCCATGTCAAGTCCTAGGTGATGGAGATCAGATCAGCGGCCTCCATCATTCTTAAATGGAAGAAGTTTGGAACCACCAAGACTCTTCCTAGAGCTGGCCGCCCGGCCAAACTGAGCAATCGGGGGAGAAGGGCCTCCCCTCTGTGGAGATGGGAGAACCTTCCAGAAGGACAACCATCAGGCCTTTATGGTAGAGTGGCCAGACAGAAGCCACTCCTCAGTAAATGGCATATGACAGCCCTCTTGGAGTTTTCCAAAAGGACTCTCAGACCGTGAGAAACAAGATTCTCTGGTGTGATGAAACCAAGATTGAACTCTTTAGCCTGAATGCCAAGCGTCATGTCTGGAGGAAACCTGGCACCATCCTTACGGTGAAGCATGGTTGTGGCAGCATCATGCTGTGGAGATGTTTTTCAGTGGCAGGGACTGGGAGACTAGTCAGGATTGAGGGAAAGATGAACGGAGCAAAAAACAGAGATCCTTGATGAAAACCTACTCCAGAACGCTCAGGATTTCAGACTGGGGCAATGATTCACCTTTCAGCAGGACAACGATCCTAAACACACCGCCAAGACAACGCAGGAGTGGCTTTGGGACAAGTCTCTGAATGTCCTTGAGTGGCCCAGCCAGAGCCCGGACTTGAACCCGATCGAACATCTCTGAAGAGACCTGAAAATAGCTCTGCAGCGACGCTCCCCATCCAACCTGACAGAGCTTGAGAGGATCTGCAGAGAAGAACGGGAGAAATACAGGTGTGCCAAACTTGTAGCGTCATACTCAAGAAGACTTGAGTCTGTAATCGCTGCCAAATGTGCTTCAACAAAGTACATGAGGAAAGGGTCTGAATACTTACGTAAATGTCATATTTACGTTCTGATATTTCTTAGTTCCTTTCTTACTTTTGGGGGGATTAGTGTATATTGTTAGGTATTACTACGCTGGTGGAGCTAGAAATATTAGCATTTCCTTGCACCGCCGATAACGTATGTGTACGCGACCAATAAATGTTGATTTGATGACAGCATCACTGATGATGCCGTATTGCTCCTGACCAATCCTCCTATTTTAGTTTTTTTTAAATGCTGATGTTCACTTTTTTTGTACATAATTTCTCCGCCATCATTTCCTATGACCAAAAACAGCTTCTGGACATCAGAACAGCGATCACTAACCTTTGATTTTGTTGACAATTTCTACTTCAACGAGTCGGCAGCTCTGGACGTTCTGCTTACAATGGACCAGGACGTAATAATAATAATAATAATTCATACGTGTCATAAGATGGCGCCGTACTGGATGGCCATTGACCCAGCTATTTTGTGTTTATTTTAAGAAATGTATCCGCTATTATTTTTTTCCAACTGACAATAACTGTTGAACATCAGATCGCCAGTTACTTACCCCAATTCCAGCTTCTACTTCGACTCATCTGCCCTGGGCTCTCTCTGTAATTCCAATCTAATTTTCGGGATACCCAAGAGGAAACTCTGGCGTTACAAGAATTAGGCAAGAGAGGGGGGGATCCTAGAGAGATTAAGGCGAAGGGAAAAACCGGCCACCTCTTCCCTCCATTCTATTGGCCAATGTACTTGATAATAAGATGGATGACCTCCGATTGCGGGACTCTCAGAACTGCAATATTCTTTGTTTTTCAGAAACATGGCTCTCGGACAAAATACCCCCCAAAGCTATCCAACTCGATGGCTTTTTCCAGTTACTAATAAGCATGCACCCATTAAGAAAATGACTGTAAAAACTGTTAAATCCCTGTGGATTGATGAGGAATATTAAAATTGTATGGTTGAGATGGATGAGGCAAAAGGAATGGCAAATAAGTCTGGCTGCACAACCGATTGGCAAACGTACTGCAAATTGAGAAATCATGTGACTAAACTGAATAAAAAGAAGAAACTACACTATGAAACAAAGATAAATGATATAAAAAATGATAGTAAAAAAACGTTGGAGCACCTTAAATGCAAATTTGAGCAAAAAGGCAAACTCAGCTCCATCATTCATTGAATCAGATGGCTAATTCATCACAAAACCCACTGATATTGCCAATTACTTTAATTATTTTTTCAATGGCAAGATTAGCAAACTTAGGCATGACATGCCAGCAACAAATGCTGACACTACACATCCAAGTATAACTGAACAAATTATGAAAGACAAGCATTGTAATTCTAAATTCCATAAAGTGAGCATGGAAGAGGTGAAAAAATGATTGTTATCTATCAACAATGACAAGCCACCGGGGTCTGCCAACTTGGATGGAAAATTACTGAGGATGATAGCGGACGATATTGTCACTCCTATTTGCCATCTGTTCAATCTAAGCCTACAGGCCAGGAGGGAAGCTAAAGTTATTCCGCTACCCAAGAATAGTAAAACCCCAATTACTGATATAAAGAGTTAACTGTCTAACAGAACACAGAGGGTGCTCTTTAACCTCTACGGGATCGGTGTCCCGTATACGCTACGGTTGAGTTAACGTGCGCTAATGTGATTAGCATGACTGTTGTAAGTAACAGCAAACTTTCCAGGACATAGACATGTCTTATATGGGCAGAAAGCTTACATTCTTGTTAATCTAACTGCACTGTCCAATTTACAGTAGCTATTACAGTGAAAAAAGACCATGCTATTGTTTGAGGAGAGTGCACAACAACAAAAAACGTATCACGGCAACTGGTTTGATACATTCACCTCTGAAGGTAAATAATGTACTTACATTCAGTAATCTTGCTCTGATTTGTCATCCTAAGGGTCCCAGAGATAAAATGTAGCATAGTTTTGGTTGATAAAATCAATTTTTATATTCAAATGTAGGAACTGGGTTCTACAGTTTGAACTCCTACTGTCTCTGGCTCCACATCCACCCCGCCCGGCCATCTAGATGTGTGAAAGTTAGTGTATAAGCTAATGATCCATCATATATGATATTCCTGGGAGTGTGTAAACTTACAAAAATGATATGTTTAATACAAAATGTATGTTCTCTATAGTCACGTACTTGAAAATGTATCAATTGACCAATTCGGCACATTTGGGCAAACTTGATACAAAATAGTCCAGTATTGCAACGCTTCACTGGATCAATCTGAAACTTTGCACACACACTGCTGCCATCTAGTGGCCAAAATCGAATTTGCTCCTAAACTGCAATACTATATTGTGGCCTTTCTCTTGCATTTCAAAGATGATGTAAAAAAGAAAATCAAAAAACGCATGTTTTTTTGTTTGTATTATCTTTTACCAGATCTAATGTGTTATATTCTCCTACATTAATTTCACATTTCCACAAACTTCAAAGTGTTTCCTTTCAAATGGTATCAAGAATATGCACATCCTTGCTTCAGGTCCTGAGCTACAGGCAGTTAGATTTGGGTTTGTCATTTTAGGCAAAAATTGAAAAAAAGGGTCAGATGCTTCAAAGCCTCTCCAAAATAATCCAGGTAGAATCAGGAATTCCCCAGGGCAGCTGTCTAGGCCCTTTACTTTTTCAATCTTTACTAATGACATGCCACTGGCATTGAGTAAAGTCAGTGTGTCTATGTATGCGGATGACTCCACGTCAGCTACTACAGCGAGTGAAATCACTGTAACAGTTAGTTTCAGAATGGGTGGCAAGGAATAAGTTAGTCCTAAATATTTCAAAAACTAAAAGCACTACATTTGGGACAAATCATTCACTAAACCCTAAACCTCAACTAAATCTTTTAATAATAAATTATGTTGAAATTGAGCTAGTTAAGATGACTCAACTGCTTGGAGTAACCCTGGATTGTAAACAATCATGGTCAAAACATGTTGATACAACAGTAGCTAACTTTTGGGAGAAGCCTGTCCACAATAAAGTGTTGTTCTTCCTTTTTAACCATAAACAAGGCAGGTCCTACAGGCTCTAGTTTTGATGCACCTGGTCTACTGTTCAGTCGTGTGGTCAGGTGCCACAAAGAGGGACCTCGGAAAATTACAAATGTCTCAGAACATGGTAGCACGACTGGTCCTTAAATGTAAACGGAGAGCTAAATCTCTCATGGCTCAAAGTGGGGGAGAGATTGACTTCATTACTACTTGTTTTTGTAAGAGGTGTTTACTTGACTGAATGCACTGCTGAGGTGTCTGTTTATACTACCAGCACACAGCTCAGACACCCATGCATACCCCACAAGACATGCCACCAGAGGTCTCTTCACAGTCCCCAAGTCCAGAACAGACTATGGGGGGTACAAGGTACTACATAGAGCCATGACTACATGGAACTCTATTCCACATCAGGTAACTGATGCAAGAAGTAGAATCATATTTAAAAAACAGAAATAAATACACCTTATGGACTGTGAAGAGACACACACACACAGGCACAGACACACATACACATGATAAGACACGCACTCCACGCACACAATTTTGTAATGCAGATATGTGATAGTAGAGTAGTGGCCTGAGGGAACACACTTAATGTGTTGTGAAAAGTGTTTTGAAATGTAATGCCATGTCATATAAAAAAAAATATATATGTAACTGCCTTAATGTTGATGGACATCAGGAAGAGTAGCTGCTGTCTTGGCAACAGCTAATGAGGATCCTTAATAAATACAAATACAAAATGACAGACAACGATGTGCCAGCCTATAGGGAGGAGGTCAGTGACCTTGCAGTGTGATGCCAGGAGAACAACCTCTCCCTCAATGTCAGCAAGACGATGGAGCTGATCGTGGATTACAGGAAATGGAGGGCCGAGCACGCACCGATCCACATCGACGGGGCTGTAGTGGAGCGGGTCGAGAGCTTCAAGTTCCTCAGTGTCCATATCACTAAGAAAATACTATGGTCCACACACCAACACAGCCGTGAAGAGGGCACGGCAGCACCTTTTCCCCCTCAGGAGGCTGAAAAGATTTGGCATGGACCCTCAGATCCTCAAAAAGCTCTTAGCAGCACCATCGAGAGCAGCTTGACTGGTTGCATCACCGCTTCATAATGCAACTGCTCAGCCTCCGACCCCAAAACGCTACAGAGGGTAGTACGTACGGCCCAGTACATAACTGGGGCCAAGCTTCCTGCCATCCAGGACCTCTATACCAGGCGGTGTCAGAGGAAGGCCCTAAAAATTGTCCCAAGTCTCCAGCCACCCTAGTCATAGACTGTTCTCTCTGCTACCGCACGGCAAGCAGTAACGATACACCTAGTCTGGAACCAACAGGACCCTGAACAGCTTCTACCCCCAAGCCATAAGACTACTAAATAGCTCATCAAATAGCTACCCGGACTATCTGCATTGACCCCCTTTTGCACTAACTGTTTTCACTCATCACATACGCTGCTGCTACTGCTTACTATCTATCGTGATGCTTAGTCACTTTATCCCTACCTACACTACATGACCAAATGTATGTGGACACCTGCTCGTCGAACATCTCATTCCAAAATCATGGGCATTAATATGGAGTTGGTCCCCCCTTTGCTGCTATAACAGCCTCCACTCTTCTGGGAAGGCTTTCCACTAGATGTTGGAACATTGCTACGGGGACTTGCTTCCATTCAGCCACAAGAGCATTAGTGAGGTCGGGCACTGATGTTAGGCGAACAGGCCTGGCTCGCAGTCGGCGACTGGTGTTTGATGGGGTTGAGGTCAGGGCTCTGTGCATGCCAGTCAAGTTCTTCCACACCGATCTCGACAAACCATTTCTGTATGGCCCTCGCTTTGTGAACGGGGGCATTGTCATGTTGAATCAGGAAAGGTCCTTCCCCAAACTGTTACCACAAAGTTGGAAGGACAGAATCATCTAGAATGTCATTGTATACTGTAGTGTTCAGATTTAACTTCACTGGAACTAAGGGGCGTAGCCCGAACCATGAAAAACAGCCCCAGACCATTATTCCTCCTCCACCAAACTTTACAGTTGGCACTATGCATTGGGGCATGTAGCGTTCTCCTGACATCCGCCAAACGCGTTTCCACTGTTCCAGAGTCCAATGGCGGTGAGCTTTACACCACTCCAGCTGACTCTTGTCATTGCGCATGGTGATCTGAGGCTTGTGTGCGGCTGCTCAGCCATGGAAACCCATTTCATTAAGCTCCTGAAGAACAGTTATTGTGCTGTTGTTGCTTCCAGAGGCAGTTTGGAACTCAGTACTGAGTGTTGCAACCGAGGACAGACAATTTTTACGCACTACGCGCTTCAGCACTCGGCGGTCCCTTTCTGTGAACTTGTGTGGCCTACCACTTCACTCAGCCGTTGTTGCTCCTAGATGTTTCCACTTCACAATAGCAGCACTTACAGTTGACCGGGGCAGCTCTAGCAGGGCAGAAATTTGACGAACTGACTTGTTGGAAAAGGTGGCATCGTATGATGGTACCACAGTGAAAGTCACTGAGCTCTTCAGTAAGGCCATTTTACCACCAATGTTTGTCTATGGAGATTGCATGGCTGTGTGCTCGATTTTATACACCTGTCAGCAACAGGTGTGGCTGGAATAGCCGAATCCACTCATTTGAAGGGATCTCCACATACTTTTGTATATATAGTGTTTATGTACATATCTACCTCAATTACCTGGTACCCCTGCACATTCACTCGGTACTGCCACCCTGTGTATATAGCCAAGTTATCATTACTCATTGTGTATTTATTCCTTGTGTTATTATTTAATTTTGTTCTCTCCTCATTGTTGAGTAAGTAAGCATTTCACTGTTAGTCTACACCTGTTGTGTACGAAGCATGTGACTTGTGATTTGATTTAATTTGAGCTGAGACAGAATGGATGTAAAAGCATGTCAACGTGTTTAAGCACAATTCAGGAACTGCTCAGTAGAATCATGAGCTTTTCTGTTTACATTTTTAGAAGTGGGGATGATATTGTCAATTCATTAATCAATACATCAATACAATCCCACTCCAATGTTCCTTATTCACTCTAATTGACCCCAACCCTGGATATTGAATCATATTGACTCCTTAATGTTTTAAGCAGTTTGTATAAACATCCCACAGTCCATCATGTCTTCCCGTCCCCCACTAGATAAATGGTGTTGATATCCAGAACAGTCCATCATGTCTTCCTTCCTGTCTCCCACTAGATAAATGGTGTTGATATCCAGAACAGTCCATCATGTCTTCCTTCCTGTCTCCCACTAGATAAATGGTGTTGATATCCAGAACAGTCCATCATGTCTTCCCGTCCCCCACTAGATAAATGGTGTTGATATCCAGAACAGTCCATCATGTCTTCCTTCCTGTCTCCCACTAGATAAATGGTGTTGATATCCAGAACAGTCCATCATGTCTTCCCGTCCCCCACTAGATAAATGGTGTTGATATCCAGAACAGTCCATCATGTCTTCCTTCCTGTCTCCCACTAGATAAATGGTGTTGATATCCAGAACAGTCCATCATGTCTTCCTGTCTCCCACTAGATAAATGGTGTTGATATCCAGAACAGTCCATCATGTCTTCCTGTCTCCCACTAGATAAATGGTGTTGATATCCAGAACAGTCCATCATGTCTTCCTGTCTCCCACTAGATAAATGGTGTTGATATCCAGAACAGTCCATCATGTCTTCCTGTCTCCCACTAGATAAATGGTGTTGATATCCAGAACAGAGAAGAGGCGGTGGCCATTCTGACCAGAGAGGACAGCATCAACTTCTCACTGCTGCTGGCCAGACCTGACATTGAGGTATACACACACACACACACACACACACACACACACACACACACACACACACACACACACACACACACACACACACACACACACACACACATATTTTACTGCCACACAAATCCTTAAATCACTAGCTCATATCCGGCAGGAAGGACCATGTAAGAGGGTGTTTGGAGAGGGATTATGGGGATTTTGTTGTTGTTGTTGTTTTGTGCTGAAATACATTAAGAACACCTGCTGTTTCCATGACATAGACTGACCAGGTGAATCCAGGTGAAAGCTATGATCCCTAATTGATGTCACTTGTTAAATCCACTTCATTCAGTGTAGATGAAGGGGAGGAGACAGGTTAAAGAAGGATTTTCAATCGAGACATGGATTGTGTATGTGTGCCATTCAGAGGGTGAATGAGGCAAGACAAAATATGTAAGTGCCTTTGAACGGGGGTATGGTAGTAGGTGCCAGGCGCACCGGTTTGTGTCAAAAAACTGCAACGCTGCTGGGTTTGTCACGCTCAACAGCTTCCCTTGTGTATCAAGAATGGTCCACCACCCAAAGGACATCCAGCCAACTTTGTACATAAATAACATAACCATGGGCCGGCATCCCTGTGGTATGCTTTCAACCTTGTAGAGTCCATGCCCTGACGAATTGAGGCTGTTCAAGTCAATATTAGGAAGATACAGTGGGGGAAAAAAGTATTTAGTCAGCCACCAATTGTGCAAGTTCTCCCACTTAAAAAGATGAGAGAGGCCTGTAATTTTCATCATAGGTACACGTCAACTATGACAGACAAATTGAGGAAAAAAAATCCTGAAAATCACATTGTAGGATTTTTTATGAATTTATTTGCAAATTATGGTGGAAAATAAGTATTTGGTCACCTACAAACAAGCAAGATTTCTGGCTCTCACAGACCTGTAACTTCTTCTTTAAGAGGCTCCTCTGTCCTCCACTCGTTACCTGTATTAATGGCACCTGTTTGAACTTGTTATCAGTATAAAAGACACCTGTCCACAACCTCAAACAGTCACACTCCAAACTCCACTATGGCCAAGACCAAAGAGCTGTCAAAGGACACCAGAAACAAAATTGTAGACCTGCACCAGGCTGGGAAGACTGAATCTGCAATAGGTAAGCAGCTTGGTTTGAAGAAATCAACTGTGGGAGCAATTATTAGGAAATGGAAGACATACAAGACCACTGATAATCTCCCTCGATCTGGGGCTCCACGCAAGATCTCACCCCGTGGGGTCAAAATTATCACAAGAACGGTGAGCAAAAATCCCAGAACCACACGGGGGGACCTAGTGAATGACCTGCAGAGAGCTGGGACCAAAGTAACAAAGCCTACCATCAGTAACAGACTACGCCGCCAGGGACTCAAATCCACAGTGCCAGACGTGTCCTCCTGCTTAAGCCAGTACATGTCCAGGCCCGTCTGAAGTTTGCTAGAGTGCATTTGGATGATCCAGAAGAGGATTGGGAGAATGTCATATGGTCAGATGAAACCAAAATATAACCTTTTGGTAAAAACTCAACTCGTCGTGTTTGGAGGACAAAGAATGCTGAGTTGCATCCAAATAACACCATACCTACTGTGAAGCATGGGGTTGGAAACATCATGCTTTGGGGCTGTTTTTCTGCAAAGGGACCAGGACGACTGATCTGTGTAAAGGAAAGAATGAATGGGGCCATGTATCGTGAGATTTTGAGTGAAAACCTCCTTCCATCAGCAAGGGCATTGAAGATGAAACGTGGTTGGGTCTTTCAGCATGACAATGATCCCAAACACACCGCCCGGGCAATGAAGGAGTGGCTTCGTAAGAAGCATTTCAAGGTCCTGGAGTGGCCTAGCCAGTCTCCAGATCTCAACCCCATAGAAAATCTTTGGAGGGAGTTGAAAGTCCGTGTTGCCCAGCGACAGCCCCAAAACATCACTGCTCTAGAGGAGATCTGCATGGAGGAATGGGCCAAAATACCAGCAAGAGTGTGTGAAAACCTTGTGAAGACTTACAGAAAACGTTTGACCTGTGTCATTGCCAACAAAGGGTATATAACAAAGTATTGAGAAACTTTTGTTATTGACCAAATACTTATTTTCCACCATCATTTGTAAATAAATTCATTAAAAATCCTACAATGTGATTTTTTATTTTTTTTAAATCTCATTTTGTCTGTCATAGTTGACGTGTACCTATGATGAAAATTACAGGCCTCTCTCATCTTTTTAAGTGGGAGAATTTACACAATTGGTGGCTGACTAAATACTTTTTTTCCCCACTGTATTCCTAATGTTTTGTTATTCTATTGTACAGATGTAGTGTGTTTGAGTTTTAATAAGGCTTAAAGTAATTTCCACTTAGACATTTTAGTCTTGATTTGCCCTAATGAAAAATGGATCAACCCCTACAAAAATGTCCGTTAATTATAATCCACATAATAATTCGCATTTTTATGTAGCTGCATAATTATTTTTCTGCTGCAACAACCTGTCTCAAATTAAAATCCTATATCTGTAAATACACACACACACAAATACACAAACTCAAGACATTCACTCTCTCTAGCTTACATCCACACACACAGTCTTTAAGGTATACATACACCTGGTAAGCCTCGATAAATCTTTCACCATGACAACAATATCCCCAAAGGGATTTCCCAAATCTGCTGACTGAAGGGAAAACTGGTCTGAGTGCATATTTACACGTCATTACTCAGAATAAGAGATCACTCACTGTGAAAGACAATGTTTAGGAAACAGTGACATTTCTACTATCAGATCTCCACAACAAATAGATAACCTGTGCGGCCCCGTGTAGTTCAGTTGGTAGAGCGTGGCTTTTGCAATGCCACGGTTGTGGGTTCAATTCCCACGGGGGGCCAGTATGAAAAATGTCTGCACTCACTAACTGTAAGTCGCTCTGGATAAGAGCGTCTGCTAAATGACTAAAATGTACAAATGTATAAATGTAAATAACTAACAAATCTAGAAATGATTTTCTAGCATCAAATGCAGGGGGACAGGGAGACAGAGGGGGGAAATAATGAAAATACAGGTGAATGGATGATAGAGAGAGGGAGAGGAAAGAATGGAGAGATGAGACAGAGAGGTACAGGAAAGATAGGAGGATGAGACAGAGAGTTACAGGAAGTAATGGAGGATGAGACAGAGAGCTACAGAATAGAATGGAGGATGAGACAGAGAGCTACAGAATAGAATGGAGGATGAGACAGAGAGCTAGAGGAAAGATAGTAGGATGAGATAGAGAGCTACAGGAAAGATAGGAGGATGAGACAGAGAGCTACAGGAAACATAGGAGGATGACATAGAGAGCTACAGAAAAGATAGGAGGATGAGACAGAGAGCTACAGGAAACATAGGAGGATGACATAGAGAGCTACAGAAAAGATAGGAGGATGAGACAGAGAGCTACAGGAAAGATAGGAGGATGACATAGAGAGCTACATAAAAGACAGGAGGATGACATAGAGAGCTACAGGAAAGACAGGAGGATGACATAGAGAGCTACATGAAAGATAGGAGGATGAGACAGAGAGGTACAGGAAAGATAGTAGGATTAGATAGAGAGCTACAGGAAAGATAGGAAGATGAGATAGAGAGCTACAGGAATGATAGGAAGATGAGACAGAGAGCTACAGGAAGAAATGGAGAATGAGACAGAGAGCTAGAGGAAAGATAGGATGATGAGATAGAGAGCTACAGGAAGATAAGAGGATGAGATAGAGAGCTATAGTTGGATGAGATAGAGATCTAAAGGAAATATAGTAGGATGAGACAGAGAGGTACAGGAAAAATCAGAGGATGAAACAGAGAGCTACAGGAAAAATAGGAGGATGAGATAGAGAGGTACAGGAAAGATAGGATGATGAGACAGAGAGGTACAGAAAATATAAGAGGATGAGATAGAGAGCAACAGAAAAGATTGGAGGATGAGAAAGAGAGCTACAGGAAAGATAGGAGGATGAGATAGAAATCTAAAGGAAATATAGCAGGATGAGATATAGAGCTACAGGAAAGATAGGATGATGAGTCAGAGAGGTACAGAAAATATAAGAGTATGAGATAGAGAGCTACAGGAATGAATGGAGGATGAGACAGAGAGGTACAGGAAAGATAGGAGGATGAGACAGAGAGCTACATGAAAAATAGGAGGATGAGACAGAGAGGTACATGAAAGATAGGAGGATGAGACAGAGAGCTATAGGAAATATTGGAGGATGAGACAGAGAGCTACAGGAAAGAATGGATGATTAGATAGAGAGCTACAGGAAAGATAGGAGGATGAGACAGATAGCGACAGGAAAGATAGTAGGATGAGATAGAGAGCTCCATGAAATATAGGAGGATGAGATAGAGAGCTACAGGAAAGATAGGAGGATGAGATAGAGAGCTACAGGAATGATAGGAAGATGAGACAGAGAACTACAGGAAATAATGGAAGATGAGACAGAGAGCTAGAGGAAAGATAGGAGAATGAGCTTGAGAGCTACAGGAAAGATAGGAGGATGAGACAGTGAGCTACAGGAAAGAAAGAAGGATGAGATTGAGAGCTACAGGAAAGATAGGGGGATGACACAGAGAGCTCCATGAAATATAGGAGGATGAGATAGAGAGCTACAGGAAAGATAGGAGGATGAGATAAAGAGCTACAGGAATGATAGGAAGATGAGACAGAGAGCTACAGGAAATAATGAAAGATGAGACCGAGAGCTAGAGGAAAGATATGAGCTTGAGAGCGACAGGAAAGATAGGAGGATGAGATAGAGAGCTACAGAAACGATAGGAGGATGAGACAGTGAGCTACAGGAAAGAAAGAAGGATGAGATTGAGAGCTACAGGAAAGATAGGGGGATGACACAGAGAGCTCCATAAAATATAGGAGGATGAGATAGAGAGCTACAGGAAAGATAGGAGGATGAGAAAGAGAGCTACAGGAAAGATAGGAGGTAGAGATACAGAGCTAAAGGACAAATAAGAAGATGAGACAGAGAGCTACAGGAAGATATAGGGATGAGATAGAGAGCTACAGGAAGTAATGGAGGATGAGCTACAGAGCTACAGGATATAATGGAGGATGAGATAGAGAGCTACAGGAAAGATAGGAGGATGAGACCGAAAAGGTACAGGAAGGATAGGAGAATGATACAGAAAGCTACAGAAAAGATAGGAGGATGAGACAGATAGCTACAGGGAAGATAGGAGGATGAGATAGAGAGCTACAGAAAAGATAGGAGGATGAGACAGATAGCTACAGGAAAGATAGGAGGATGAGATAGAGAGCTACAGGAAAGATAGCAGGATGAGATAGAGAGCTACAGGAAAGATAGGAGGATGGGATAGAGAGCTACATAAAAGATAGGAGGATGAGATAGAGACCTACAGCAAATATTTTAGGATG
Organism: Coregonus clupeaformis; assembly: GCF_020615455.1. NCBI lineage: Eukaryota > Metazoa > Chordata > Actinopteri > Salmoniformes > Salmonidae > Coregonus > Coregonus clupeaformis. The sequence continues at coordinate 4,745,391 of NC_059215.1, forward strand.
AGACAGAGAGCTACAGGAAAGATAGGATAATGAGACAGATAGCTAAAGGAAAGATAGGAGGATGAGACAGAGAGCTACAGGAAAGATAGGAGGATGAAATAGAGAGCTACAGAAAAAATGGAGGATGACATAGAGAGCTACAGGAAAGATAGGAGGATGAGATAGAGAGCTAAAGGAATATTTCACAATGAGATAGAGAGCTACAGGATAGAATGGAGGATGAGACAGAGAGCTAGAGGAAATATAGGATGATGAGATAGAGAGCTACAGGAAACATAGGAGGATGACATAGAGAACTACATGAAAGATAGGAGGAGGAGATAGAGATCTAAAGGAAATATAGTCGGATGATATAGAGAGCTACAGGAAAGATCGGAGGATGAAACAGAGAGGTACAGGAAAGATAGTAGGATTAGATAGATAGCTACAGGAAAGATAGGAAGATGAGATAGAGAGCTACAGGAATGATAGGAAGATGAGACAGAGAGCTACAGGAAGAAATGGAGGATGAGACAAAGAGGTACAGGAAAGATAGGAGGATGAGACAGAGAGCTACAGGAAAGATAGGAGGATGACATAGAGAGCTACATAAAAGACAGGAGGATGACATAGAGAGCTACAGGAAAGACAGGAGGATGACATAGAGAGCTACATGAAAGATAGGAGGATGAGACAGAGAGGTACAGGAAAGATAGTAGGATTAGATAGAGAGCTACAGGAAAGATAGGAAGATGAGATAGAGAGCTACAGGAATGATAGGAAGATGAGACAGAGAGCTACAGGAAGAAATGGAGAATGAGACAGAGAGCTAGAGGAAAGATAGGATGATGAGATAGAGAGCTACAGGAAGATAAGAGGATGAGATAGAGAGCTATAGTTGGATGAGATAGAGATCTAAAGGAAATATAGTAGGATGAGACAGAGAGGTACAGGAAAAATCAGAGGATGAAACAGAGAGCTACAGGAAAAATAGGAGGATGAGATAGAGAGGTACAGGAAAGATAGGATGATGAGACAGAGAGGTACAGAAAATATAAGAGGATGAGATAGAGAGCAACAGAAAAGATTGGAGGATGAGAAAGAGAGCTACAGGAAAGATAGGAGGATGAGATAGAAATCTAAAGGAAATATAGCAGGATGAGATATAGAGCTACAGGAAAGATAGGATGATGAGTCAGAGAGGTACAGAAAATATAAGAGTATGAGATAGAGAGCTACAGGAATGAATGGAGGATGAGACAGAGAGGTACAGGAAAGATAGGAGGATGAGACAGAGAGCTACATGAAAAATAGGAGGATGAGACAGAGAGGTACATGAAAGATAGGAGGATGAGACAGAGAGCTATAGGAAATATTGGAGGATGAGACAGAGAGCTACAGGAAAGAATGGATGATTAGATAGAGAGCTACAGGAAAGATAGGAGGATGAGACAGATAGCGACAGGAAAGATAGTAGGATGAGATAGAGAGCTCCATGAAATATAGGAGGATGAGATAGAGAGCTACAGGAAAGATAGGAGGATGAGATAGAGAGCTCCATGAAATATAGGAGGATGAGACAGTGAGCTACAGGAAAGAAAGAAGGATGAGATTGAGAGCTACAGGAAAGATAGGGGGATGACACAGAGAGCTCTATGAAATATAGGAGGATGAGATAGAGAGCTACAGGAAAGATAGGAGGATGAGATAAAGAGCTACAGGAATGATAGGAAGATGAGACAGAGAGCTACAGGAAATAATGAAAGATGAGACCGAGAGCTAGAGGAAAGATATGAGCTTGAGAGCGACAGGAAAGATAGGAGGATGAGATAGAGAGCTACAGAAACGATAGGAGGATGAGACAGTGAGCTACAGGAAAGAAAGAAGGATGAGATTGAGAGCTACAGGAAAGATAGGGGGATGACACAGAGAGCTCCATAAAATATAGGAGGATGAGATAGAGAGCTACAGGAAAGATAGGAGGATGAGAAAGAGAGCTACAGGAAAGATAGGAGGTAGAGATACAGAGCTAAAGGACAAATAAGAAGATGAGACAGAGAGCTACAGGAAGATATAGGGATGAGATAGAGAGCTACAGGAAGTAATGGAGGATGAGCTACAGAGCTACAGGATATAATGGAGGATGAGATAGAGAGCTACAGGAAAGATAGGAGGATGAGACAGAAAAGGTACAGGAAGGATAGGAGAATGATACAGAAAGCTACAGAAAAGATAGGAGGATGAGACAGATAGCTACAGGGAAGATAGGAGGATGAGATAGAGAGCTACAGAAAAGATAGGAGGATGAGACAGATAGCTACAGGAAAGATAGGAGGATGAGATAGAGAGCTACAGGAAAGATAGCAGGATGAGATAGAGAGCTACAGGAAAGATAGGAGGATGGGATAGAGAGCTACATAAAAGATAGGAGGATGAGATAGAGACCTACAGCAAATATTTTAGGATGAGACAGAGAGCTACAGGAAAGATAGGATAATGAGACAGATAGCTAAAGGAAAGATAGGAGGATGAGACAGAGAGCTACAGGAAAGATAGGAGGATGAAATAGAGAGCTATAGAAAAAATGGAGGATGAGATAGAGAGCTACAGGAAAGATAGGAGGATGAGATAGAGAGCTAAAGGAATATTTCACAATGAGATAGAGAGCTACAGGATAGAATGGAGGATGAGACAGAGAGCTAGAGGAAATATAGGATGATGAGATAGAGAGCTACAGGAAACATAGGAGGATGACATAGAGAACTACATGAAAGATAGGAGGAGGAGATAGAGATCTAAAGGAAATATAGTCGGATGAGATAGAGAGCTACAGGAAAGATCGGAGGATGAAACAGAGAGGTACAGGAAAGATAGTAGGATTAGATAGATAGCTACAGGAAAGATAGGAAGATGAGATAGAGAGCTACAGGAATGATAGGAAGATGAGACAGAGAGCTACAGGAAGAAATGGAGGATGAGACAAAGAGGTACAGGAAAGATAGGAGGATGAGACAGAGAGCTACAGGAAAGATAGGAGGATGAGACAGAGAGCTAGAGGAAAGATAGGATGATGAGATGGAGAGCTACAGGAAAGATAAGTAGATGAGATAGAGAGCTATAGTTGGATGAGATAGAGAGCTACAGGAAAGACAGGAGGATGACATAGAGAGCTACATGAAAGATAGGATGATGAGATAGAGAGGTACAGGAAAGATAGGATGATGAGACAGAGAGGTACAGAAAATATAAGAGGATGAGATAGAGAGCAACAGAAAAGATTGGAGGATGAGAAAGAGAGCTACAGGAAAGATAGGAGGATGAGATAGAAATCTAAAGGAAATATAGCAGGATGAGATATAGAGCTACAGGAAAGATAGGATGATGAGACAGAGAGGTAGAGAAAATATTAGAGGATGAGATAGAGAGCTACAGAAAAGAATGGAGGATGAGACAGAGAGGTACAGGAAAGATAGGAGGATGAGACAGAGAGCTACATGAAAAATAAGAGGATGAGACAGAGAGGTACAGGAAAGATAGGAGGATGAGACCGAGAGCTATAGGACATATTGGAGGATGAGACAGAGAGCTACAGGAAAGAATGGATGATTAGATAGAGAGCTACAGGAAAGATAGGAGGATGAGACAGATAGTGACAGGAAAGATAGTAGGATGAGATAGAGAGCTACAGAAACGATAGGAGGATGAGATAGTGAGCTACAGGAAAGAAGGAAGGATGAGATTGAGAGCTACAGGAAAGATAGGGGGATGACACAGAGAGCTCCATGAAATATAGGAGGATGAGATAGAGAGCTACAGGAAAGATAGGAGAATGAGATAGAGAGCTACAGGAATGATAAGAAGATGAGACAGAGATCTACAGGAAATAATGGAAGATGAGACATAGAGCTAGATGAAAGATAGGAGAATGAGCTTGAGAGCTAGAGGAAAGATAGGAGGATGAGACAGATAGCGACAGGAAAGATAGGAGGATGAGATAGAGAGCTACAGAAACGATAGGAGGATGAGACAGTGAGCTACAGGAAAGAAAGAAGGATGAGATAGAGAGCTACAGGAAAGATAGGAGGATGAGATAGAGAGGTACAGGAAAGATAGGAGGATGAGATAGAGAGCAACAGAAAAGATTGGAGGATGAGAAAGAGAGCTACAGGAAAGATAGGAGGATGAGATAGAAATCTAAAGGAAATATAGCAGGATGAGATATAGAGCTACAGGAAAGATAGGATGATGAGTCAGAGAGGTACAGAAAATATAAGAGTATGAGATAGAGAGCTACAGGAATGAATGGAGGATGAGACAGAGAGGTACAGGAAATATAGGAGGATGAGACAGAGAGCTACAGGAAGAAATGGAGGATGAGACAAAGAGGTACAGGAAAGATAGGAGGATGACACAGAGAGCTACAGGAAAGATAGGAGGATGAGACAGAGAGCTAGAGGAAAGATAGGATGATGAGATGGAGAGCTACAGGAAAGATAAGTAGATGAGATAGAGAGCTATAGTTGGATGAGATAGAGAGCTACAGGAAAGACAGGAGGATGACATAGAGAGCTACATGAAAGATGGGATGATGAGATAGAGAGGTACAGGAAAGATAGGATGATGAGACAGAGAGGTACAGAAAATATAAGAGGATGAGACAGAGAGCAACAGAAAAGATTGGAGGATGAGAAAGAGAGCTACAGGAAAGATAGGAGGATGAGATAGAAATCTAAAGGAAATATAGCAGGATGAGATATAGAGCTACAGGAAAGATAGGATGATGAGACAGAGAGGTACAGAAAATATTAGAGGATGAGATAGAGAGCTACAGAAAAGAATGGAGGATGAGACAGAGAGGTACAGGAAAGATAGGAGGATGAGACAGAGAGCTACATGAAAAATAAGAGGATGAGACAGAGAGGTACAGGAAAGATAGGAGGATGAGACAGAGAGCTATAGGACATATTGGAGGATGAGACAGAGAGCTACAGGAAAGAATGGATGATTAGATAGAGAGCTACAGGAAAGATAGGAGGATGAGACAGATAGTGACAGGAAAGATAGTAGGATGAGATAGAGAGCTACAGAAACATTTATCTTCCAGATAAATCAATGACCCAATAGAGAAAGCTACAACATTGTAGATTGATTGCTCAATAACAAGATCCGTAATTATTTCACATTTCAAATACCATAATCTAACTTCAGGAAATGTAAAATTGGTGTTGAAGGTTTTTTGTCGCCATCTAGTGTTATTCATATTTTTGTCTTATGTTTGAGGTAATGCTACCTTTTTCTCATCTGCTTTCTATATCCTTCCCTCTCTCGTCTCCTTGAACAATCAATGACATCTATCAACTTTGGCCATTTGCCATCTTCGAAAAACAAACGCACCTCAACGACAACGCTGGGAAAACTCCCTTTCATGTCCTTGGAAAAACCTCAAACCAACCATTCCTTCACCCAGAATGAGCACCAGGGGGACCCAGAGGAGGTGGATATGGAGCTTCCTGTCGGCATGAATGTTGAGGCCCTCCACACATCCCTCCTGCCCAGCCTCTACAGAGAGGGGGCACACCCCCCCACCCACATCCTTAGTCTGACTGCTCTCAGGTTGGTACAGCATCAGAGACAGGTAGCTTAGTGGGTAAGAGCGTTGTGCCAGTAACCGAAAGGTCGCTGGTTCTAATCCCCGAGCCGACTATGTGAAAAAAATCTGTCGATGTGTCCTTAAGCAAGGCACTTAACCCTAATTGCTCCTGTAAGTCGCTCTGGATAAGAGCGTCTGCTAAATGACTAAAATGTAAATATATTAACAGAGTTGGGACATTGAGGTTTCTGCATCATGATGTATTTACAGTGGGGAGAACAAGTATTTGATACACTGCCAATTTTGCAGGTTTTCCTACTTACAAAGCATGTAGAGGTCTGTAATTTTTATCATGGGTTCACTTCAACTGTGAGAGACGGAATCTAAAACAAAAATCCAGAAAATCACATTGTATGATTTTTAAGTAATTAATTTGCATTTTATTGCATGACATAAGTATTTGATACATCAGAAAAGCAGAACTTAATATTTGGTACAGAAACCTTTGTTTGCAATTACAGAGATCATATGTTTCCTGTAGGTCTTGACCAGGTTTGCACACACTGCAGCAGGGATTTTGGCCCACTCCTCCATACAGACCTTCTCCAGATCCTTCAGGTTTCGGGGCTGTCGCTGAGCAATACGGACTTTCAGCTCCATCCAAATATTTTCTATTGGGTTCAGGTCTGGAGACTGGCTAGGCCACTACAGGACCTTGAGATGCTTCTTACGGAGCCACTCCTTAGTTGCCCTGGCTGTGTGTTTCGGGTCGTTGTCATGCTGGAAGACCCAGCCACGACCCATCTTCAATGCTCTTACTGAGGGAAGGAGGTTGTTGGCCAAGATCTCGCGATACATGGCCCCATCCATCCTCCCCTCAATACGGTGCAGTTGTCCTGTCCCCTTTGCAGAATAGTATCCCCAAAGAATGATGTTTCCACCTCCATGCTTCACGGTTGGGATGGTGTTCTTGGGGTTGTACTCACCCTTCTTCTTCCTCCAAACACGGCGAGTGGAGTTTAGACCAAAAAGCTCTATTTTTGTCTCATCAGACCACATGACCTTCTCCCATTCCTCCTCTGGATCATCCAGATGGTCATTGGCAAACTTCAGACGGGCCTGGACATGCGCTGGCTTGAGCAGGGGGACCTTGCGTGCGCTGCAGGATTTTAATCCATGACGGCATAATGTGTTACTAATGGTTTTCTTTGAGACTGTGGTCCCAGCTCTCTTCAGGTCATTGACCAGGTCCTGCCGTGTAGTTCTGGGCTGATCCCTCACCTTCCTCATGATCATTGATGCCCCACGAGGTGAGATCTTGCATGGAGCCCCAGACCGAGGGTGATTGACCATCATCTTGAACTTCTTACATTTTCTAATAATTGCGCCAACAGTTGTTGCCTTCTCACCAAGCTGCTTGCCTATTGTCCTGTAGCCCATCCCAGCCTTGTGCAGGTCTACAATTTTATCCCTGATGTCCTTACACAGCTCTCTGTTCTTGGCCATTGTGGAGAGGTTGGAGTCTGTTTGATGTTGTGTGTGGACGGGTGTCTTTTATACAGGTAACGATTTCAAACAGGTGCAGTTAATACAGGTAATGAGTGGAGAACAGGAGGGCTTCTTAAAGAAAAACTAACAGGTCTGTGAGAGCCGGAATTCTTACTGGTTGGTAGGTGATCAAATACTTATGTCATGCAATAAAATGCAAATGAATTACTTAAAAATCATACAATGTGATTTTCTGGATTTTTGTTTTAGATTCCGTCTCTCACAGTTGAAGTGTACCTATGATAAAAATTACAGACCTCTACATGCTTTGTAAGTAGGAAAACCTGCAAAATTGGCAGTGTATCAAATACTTGTTCTCCCCACTGTACATGACACTACAACATCCTATAGCAGCCATTTTAGCTCCCCGTTAACATTACACGGAGAATATTTAATTAATGCTATGTAACTGAACGTCTTGCATTAGAAAACAATATTTGAAATTCTAAAAGTTGCCTGAACTTTCTGTATGGCCCTGTAGAGCACTGGTGATGGAATACAGACAAAACCTCTCTGTTTGCACCTTTTAGCACCTGTGATGTTTTGTGTTCACTAATCAAGTGTGCAATTAAATATAGACAAATATTTTAATATCTTAGATGCTTGGTATTTGTTTTACATGGTTTAAGTGTGAGTGCCTTTTGAACTCTACTCAGTAGTTTAGGGCCCCGTGTAGCTCAGTTGGTAGAGCACGGCGCTTGCAACGCCAGGGTTGTGGGTTCGTCTCCCACGGAGGGCCAGTATGAAAAAAAAAATGTATGCACTAACTGTAAGTCGCTCTGGAAAAGAGCGTCTGCTAAATGACTAAAATGTAGCCAACCTTAGTAACGGCCCTTAGAGGCCTGCCCCCTATAGCCTAACCTTAACCCAGCTAGCAAGCATCTAATGGCCCCTAGAGGCCTGCCGCCTATACCCTAACCTTAACCCAGCTAGCAAGCATCTAATGGCCCCTAGAGGCCTGCCGCCTATACCCTAACCTTAACCCAGCTAGCAAGCATCTAATGGCCCCTAGAGGCCTGCCGCCTATACCCTAACCTTAACCCAGCTAGCAAGCATCTAATGGCCCCTAGAGGCCTGCCGCCTATACCCTAACCTTAACCCAGCTAGCAAGCATCTAATGGCCCCTTATAGCCTAACCTTAACCCAGCTAGCAAGCATCTAATGGCCCCTAGAGGCCTGCCCCCTATAGCCTAACCTTAACCCAGCTAGCAAGCATCTAACGGCCCCTAGAGGCCTGCCGCCTATACCCTAACCTTAACCCAGCTAGCAAGCATCTAATGGCCC
>NC_059215.1:4756291-4778791 GCF_020615455.1 Coregonus clupeaformis
ATCCAGGAGGAGGGTAGAGGAGGGGACTCCCATCACCACAGCCGAGACCGGGCCGACAGGGTTGGGTCTGGGCGGGGATGGGAGAGTGGAGGACATGGTAGTCTGAACGGTTCCTTCACTCCCAACACCTACAGGTAATGTCTTGTGAGATACTGTATAGATACTTTATAGATACTGTATAGATAATGTATAGATACTGTATAGATACTTTATAGATACTGTATAGATACTCTGTAGATACTGTATAGATACTGTATAGATACTGTATAGATACTTTATAGATACTCTGTAGATACTGTATAGATACTGTATAGATACTGTGTAGATACTGTATAGATACTGTGTAGATACTGTATAGATACTGTGTAGATACTGTATAGATACTGTATATGCTGTAGAAGTGTATGTCTTGTGCTGTATTATATCCAGTAAATCATTAGGCTGGTTAACATTATTGGTTTCTTAACACAGGATTACCTCTATTTTTGCAAAGAAAATCTCCCTATGAGACAGTAAAGTATTCTTTCTTTCATTCTTTCTTTCTTTCTTTCTTTCTTTCTTTCTTTCTTTCTTTCTTTCTTTCTTTCTTTCTTTCTTTCTTTCTTTCTTTCTTTCTTTCTACATTCCTTCCAACCTTCCTTCCTTCCTTCATTCATGCAGGAAGTACCAGATCCAGACGACCAACGCCAGCACAAGCCCCGCCCATCCTAATTACCTGTCTCTGACCCAGGGGGGCGAAGGTGTCGGGGTGGGGTCATCATCACGGAGGGGGATAGCTGAGGGCGGAACAACCACAACACCCCCACGGAAGCCCCCCAGAACTAACCCCACCCACCACGACAGGTCAGGGGGTCGAAGCGCAGAGACCAGCCCATACTTCACCCGGCGTCACCGTGGCAACAAGCCTCCGGCACCGGAACGCCACCAGAGCTGCATGCGGCTGCCATCAAGGAATCCTGAGGTCCGGATCGACTCCCTGGACTCTATAGACCGAGCCATGGTCCTGGGGATGGGGCTGGGGCTGGAGGAGAGAGGGGCTGCGGCGGGCAGCAGTGGTCACACCAGTCCCAGGAGTGCTAGTGGAGCCCCAGCTGGCCCCACCAAGGCCCAGGACAGCCTCACCAAGGCCCAGGACAGCCTCACCAAGGCCCAGGACAGCCTTACCAAGGCCCAGGACAGCCTCACCAAGGCCCTCCCCCTACACCTCCCTCTGCAGCTGGGGCCAGACTCATCTCGCATGGAGTGGAAGGTTATATGTTGATTGATTTATATTTACCTTATAGCAGGAAAGGCCTTCTTAAAAGTTGATATTTAAGATTGTATTGTTGGTGACACTTTACTTGACACGGTCGTAACCATGTCACAATATGGTCATAACAGCTGCCATAACTTGTCATAACCTGTCATAATATGGTTATAACACTGTCATGACCCATATATTTACACCTGTTGTGACATATATTGCGTTATTTTATGGCTGGTTAACATACCTGCATAAAAGTGTCAAAACCCACATTTATTCAAATGTTGTTATCTTTTTCCCCAGCCAAGAAGTTTCCTTTCATTTGAAAGTTTGTTTCTTAAGTCCTTTGTTGTTGTTGTAATGAATTCTGTTTACAGTCATGTTTTTTTTTTACGTCATATTTTAAATAAGCATTATGACCACCCTGTGTCACATTACTTGGACTAAGAAAATACACTTTATGACACTGTCAAGAAGCATTATGACCATCATAATCATTTAAGCCAGATAGGGCTATCACGAACATGCCCTTATATCAGTCATCAGTCAAAAAGAGGGTGTCTTGTCCTGCTCCTGAAATTTGTGCTCAATTACAATGATAATTGAACATGGTCAATTTCAGAAACTTGTATACAACCTAAACACACTGTTAACTAGTAGGCTATGGTGTAATGGAATGTTTTGCCTTGTGTGGTAGGATTTGTGGGTTTTGACACTCTTACGTAGGTGTCATAACCAGCCATAAAATAATGTAATATATGTCACAACAGGTCGAAATATATGTGTCATGACAGTGTTATGATCATATTATGACAGGTAATGACAAGTTATGTCTGCTGACACCGCTGGGTGTCAAGTAAAGTGTTACCGTATTATTCATTGATAGTTGTTGCTTCTCTATGTCTTACATGGTGCAATCAAATGGTATCCTCGGTAGCTCAGCTGGTAGAGCACGGCGCTTGTAACGCCAGTAACGCCAGGGTAGTGGGTTAGATCCCCGGGACCACCCATATGTAAAAATGTATGCGCACATGACTGACTGTAAGTCGCTTTGGATAAAAGCGTCTGCTAAATGGCATATTATTATTATTATTATTATTATTATTATTATTATTATCTTTGGGAATTGTAAGCATGTACCCTGCTTTTGCCATATCCTTGATGCAGCTATAACCTATCGCGCTAACCGTCTCATCTTATCTTATCCGTAGGTGAAGATCCGTAGCGACGGGACGCGCTACGTTGCCAAGCGACCAGTGAGGGACCGTCTCCTTAAAGCCCGGGCCATTAAGATCAGAGAAGAGCGCAGTGGCACGACGACAGACGACGACGCGGTTAGCGAGACGAAGCAGGGACGCTATTGGTCGAAGGAGGAGCGTAAACGGCAGCTTCTGAGGGCCAGGGAGCACCGGCGGCGCCGCGAGTTCATGATGCAGAGCCGGCTGGACTACCTGAAGGGAGACGGAGCGCCACAGGCGGGGGTGGGGGGGGGCACTATGGATAGGAAGGCTGTAGGAGGACCTCCGGGCCTGCAGGGGGAGCCAGGCGGTAGTCCCAGTATCCTGGCCCTCAGCCAGAAGAAGCTAAAGAAGAGGAACAGGAGGATCCTGGATAACTGGATCACCATTCAGGAACTACTGGCTCATGGATCCAGGTCGCCGGACGGAAAGAAGGTGTACAATCCTCTTCTCTCTGTTACTACGGTGTGATGGAGGGATGGGAGGAGGAGAAGAGAGCAGAGGGAGAAGAGGAGAAAGAAGGTCTACAATCCCCCAGCTCTGTTACTACGGTGTGATGGAGTGATGGGAAAAGGATGTAAATAAATCCAACCCAAGAGGAGATGCAGGACAACAAACAGAAAAAGGCTGTATGGTTTACATAATATGGACAGAGAGATTAACAGCATCTGCAGCTAAAAGGTAGAATTAAATGAGAAATAACATTGTTAAAGAGGTTGAAGAAGACTGAGCGGGAAGAGAAATGGGTTTCCACTGTAAATCAGGCACGCATTGTAAACAAACTGTATGTCAACATGTGATTCATCCATAGGAATTTAATGAATTACTAGAGATCGAGAGCGATGAAGATGACTTTTGTGATTTTTATAGGAGACTTTTAGTCTTCTTGGCGATAGCACGGAATAAACACTGTTTATTCAGCTTTGTAGAACGTCTCCAGTGCAGAGCTTCATAGTAGCCAGCTGCTTTCTGTTTTAGAGAATTAAGCTTTTTTTAAATGAATTCCAGAAACCCATTTTACTGATGTATACAGTGGGGAGAACAAGTATTTGATACACTGCCGATTTTGCAGGTTTTCCTACTTACAAAGCATGTAGAGGTCTGTAATTTTTATCATAGGTACACTTCAACTGTGATAGACGGAATCTAAAACAAAAATCCAGAAAATCACATTGTATGATTTTTAAGTAATTAATTTGCATTTTATTGCATGACATAAGTATTTGATACATCAGAAAAGCAGATCTTAATATTTGGTACAGAAACCTTTGTTTGCAATTACAGAGATCATACGTTTCCTGTAGGTCTTGACCAGGTTTGCACACACTGCAGCAGGGATTTTGTCCCACTCCTCCATTCAGACCTTCTCCAGATCCTTCAGGTTTCGGGGCTGTCGCTGGGCAATACGGACTTTCAGCTCCCTCCAAAGATTTTCTATTGGGTTCAGGTCTGGAGACTGGCTAGGCCACTCCAGGACCTTGAGATACTTCTTACGGAGCCACTCCTTAGTTGCCCTGGCTGTGTGTTTTGGGTTGGAAGACCCAGCCACGACCCATCTTCAATGCTCTTACTGAGGGAAGGAGGTTGTTGGCCAAGATCTCGCGATACATGGCCCCATCCATCCTCCCCTCAATACGGTGCAGTTGTCCTGTCCCCTTTGCAGAAAAGCATCCCCAAAGAATGATGTTTCCACCTCCATGCTTCACGGTTGGGATGGTGTTCTTGGGGTTGTACTCATCCTTCTTCTTCCTCCAAACACGGCGAGTGGAGTTTAGACCAAAAAGCTCTATTTTTGTCTCATCAGACCACATGACCTTCTCCCATTCCTCCTCTGGATCATCCAGATGGTCATTGGCAAACTTCAGACGGGCCTGGACATGCGCTGGCTTGAGCAGGGGGACCTTGCGTGCGCTGCAGGATTTTAATCCATGACGGCGTAGTGTGTTACTAATGGTTTTCTTTGAGACTGTGGTCCCAGCTCTCTTCAGGTCATTGACCAGGTCCTGCTGTGTAGTTCTGGGCTGATCCCTCATCTTCCTCATGATCATTGATGCCCCATGAGGTGAGATCTTGCATGGAGTCCCAGACCAAGGGTGATTGACCGTCATCTTGAACTTCTTCCATTTTCTAATAATTGCGCCAACAGTTGTTGCCTTCTCACCAAGCTGCTTGCCTATTGTCCTGTAGCCCATCCCAGCCTTGTGCAGGTCTACAATTTTATCCCTGATGTCCTTACACAGCTCTCTGGTCTTGGCCATTGTGGAGAGGTCTGTTTGATTGAGTGTGTGGACAGGTGTCTTTTATACAGGTAACGAGTTCAAACAGGTGCAGTTAATATAGGTAATGAGTGGAGAACAGGAGGGCTTCTTAAATAAAAACTAACAGGTCTGTGTGAGCCGGAATTCTTACTGGTTGGTACGTGATCAAATACTTATGTCATGCAATAAAATGCAAATTAAGTACTTAAAAATCATACAATGTGATTTTCTGGATTTTTGTTTTAGATTCCGTCTCTCACAGTTGAAGTGTACCTATGATAAAAAATTACAGACCTCTACATGCTTTGTAAGTAGGAAAACCTGCAAAATCGGCGGTGTATCAAATACTTGTTCTCCCCACTGTATATATAAAGAGAAAATGGTGTGAAAGTATATAGTCTTATGAGAAGAGGGAACCAAGCGAGATATAACCACATCATACCATCTACCTTACGTCAGGTAGACTGTAATTCATAAGGGGTTAAAAGGCACACATGACCAAACCTCATCTCTGAGTGAATAACTAGAGATTTGGAAGCGAGAGGGCAGAGAGGAGGAGAGGAGAGAGAGGAGCGAGAGGAGGAGAGGAGGAGAGGAGCGAGAGGAGGAGAGGAGGAGAGGAGGAGAGGAGCGAGAGGAGGAGAGGAGCAGGAGGAGAGGAGGAGAGGAGCGGAGCGAGAGGAGGAGAGGAGGAGAGGAGCGAGAGGAGGAGAGGAGCGAGAGGAGTGAGAGGAGGAGAGGAGGAGAGGAGGAGAGGAGCGAGAGGAGGAGAGGAGGAGGAGAGAAGAGGAGCGAGAGGAGGAGAGGAGGAGAGGAGCGAGAGTAGGAGAGGAGCGAGAGGAGGAGAGGAGGAGAGGAGGAGAGGAGCGAGAGGAGGAGAGGAGGAGAGGAGCGAGAGGAGGAGAGGAGCGAGAGGAGGAGAGGAGGAGGAGAGGAGAGGAGGAGAGGAGCGAGAGGAGGAGAGGAGCGAGGAGGAGAGGAGGAGAGGAGGAGAGGAGCTAGAGGAGGAGAGGAGCGAGAGGAGGAGAGGAGCGAGAGGAGGAGAGGAGGAGAGGAGCGAGAGGAGCGAGAGGAGGAGAGGAGGAGAGGAGGAGAGGAGGAGAGGAGCGAGAGGAGGAGAGGAGAACTCTACAGTCGAGTGAGTTACAAGCTTTGGGACTTTGGGGATTGGGTGTAAGAGGGGAGGTAGCCCTGACAATAATGAGTATTCTGTGTTAAGGGTCAGTAAGACACGGAGAAAGAGAGAGAAGGCTAAAGAGGGATGAGAGAGAAAGACAGAGAGAGAGACAGAGATACGCTCAGGAGAGAGATGGAGAGAGAGAGAGAGAGAGAGAGAGAGAGAGAGAGAGAGAGAGAGAGAGAGAAAAGAGCTCAACCTGACTGAAATAATGGCACACACCAGTTGAATCAACGTTGTTTTCACGTCATTTCATAGAAATTTTGTTGAACCAACGTGCAATTCAAATCAAATCAAATTGTATTTGTCACATACTCATGTTTAGCAGATGTTATTGCGCGTGTAGCGAAATGCTTGCGTTTCTAGCTCCAACATTGCAGTATATTCTCCCAGTAAATTGACGACAACCCAGTTCAGTCTGAACAAGAAAATGATATTTCATGAATATAACACCCCTTTCCTTCTACAGTTACAGGCTACGTCCCCAATGGCACCCTGTTCCCTATTGGGCTCTGGTCAAAAGTAGTGCACTATAAAGGGAATATGGTGCTATTTGGGATGCATCCTGCAGTGCCTGGTGGATGGTCTATCCCAGTTGACTGCTTCTCAAACAGCTAATAGGAGAAGGGATGTTTGATGTAACAAAGTACCTGCAATGGTTTTGAAAAATGGAACTGTACAGACTGTATTCTGAATATTTACCAGAATATTTTTCTGTATTTATTCTGTGTGTGTGTGTGTGCGTGCGAGAGGGAGAGAGAGAGACTGAAAGACCTTTCCTGTTGTTAGTTAGGGCAGGATTCAATCCGATTGTTCTTTGTCAACAATGCACCAGTTAAAGATTGAGCCTGCGTATGCAGTGTTTTACGTGAATGTGGTCTCTTTAAAAAAGCCTCATTATTGACAAATCAAATCAGATTGAATCCTGCCCTTAGTGTTTCCTATGGACATCTCTGTCCACATCAGTGTTGCTCAGTGTAACTATAGATTTTCTTTGTATAATAATAAGTGCATACATGATGTTCGGTGGTTGATCAAAAACCACCATGTTCGATGACAATGTCTTTGAATAAGAATAGTTTCACAGTGTATTGCTTTGTAGTACGACAGACTCAGCTGTGTTGTTCCTGAAGATACGCTTGTTTTTGGGGTGTATTGTATATTTTCGGCTAGAATCCTTAATTAAAACAATAACAAAGTGGTGACCCCGCCTCTTTTTTTTGTTGGTAAAATGCTGACGGATGAGCCTGGAGAAATTTAACTACTCTCAGATTCATAGACAGAGCTATGGATGCAAGGACTGACCATCCATGATATCAACATTCTATCGTTTTAACCATGTTTGGAGGCTTTCGTGTCAATCACAATGTCAGAATGGAGAGGCTGACATTCGATTTGGTAGACAGCTTGGAAAGAGAACATGTAAGGATTTAATACATTTTTATTTTTTCTACTAGTCCACGTAAAGTCACCAGAAGACTCTAAAAATGCATTTTAGCCTCACGAGATCGGTCACAGTTACAGTGAGGGGAAAAAAGTATTTGATCCCCTGCTGATTTTGTACGTTTGCCCACTGACAAAGAAATGATCAGTCTATAATTTTAATGGTAGGTTTATTTGAACAGTGAGAGACAGAATAACAACAAAAAAATCCAGGAAAACGCATGTAAAAAATGTTGTAAATTGATTTGCATTTTAATGAGGGAAATAAGTATTTGACCCCCTCTCAATCAGAAAGATTTCTGGCTCCCAGGTGTCTTTTATACAGGTAACGAGCTGAGATTAGGAGCACACTCTTAAAGGGAGTGCTCCTAATCTCAGTTTGTTACCTGTATAAAAGACACCTATCCACAGAAGCAATCAATCAATCAGATTCCAAACTCTCCACCATGGCCAAGACCAAAGAGCTCTCCAAGGATGTCAGGGACAAGATTGTAGACCTACACAAGGCTGGAATGGGCTACAAGACAATCGCCAAGCTGCTTGGTGAGAAGGTGACAACAGTTGGTGCGATTATTCGCAAATGGAAGAAACACAAAATAACTGTCAATCTCCCTCGGCCTGGGGCTCCATGCAAGATCTCACCTTGTGGAGTTGCAATGATCATGAGAACGGTGAGGAATCTGCCCAGAACTACACGGGAGGATCTTGTCAATGATCTCAAGGCAGCTGGGACCATAGTCACCAAGAAAACAATTGGTAACACACTATGCCGTGAAGGACTGAAATCCTGCAGCGCCCGCAAGGTCCCCCTGCTCAAGAAAGCACATATACAGGCCCGTCTGAAGTTTGCCAATGAACATCTGAATAATTCAGAGGAGAACTGGGTGAAAGTGTTGTGGTCAGATGAGACCAAAATGGAGCTCTTTGGCATCAACTCAACTCGCCGTGTTTGGAGGAGGAGGAATGCTGCCTATGACCCCAAGAACACCATCCCCACCGTCAAACATGGAGGTGGAAACATTATGGTTTGGGGGTATTTTTCTGCTAAGGGGACAGGATAACTTCACCGCATCAAAGGGATGATGGACAGGGCCATGTACCGTCAAATCTTGGGTGAGAACCTCCTTCCCTCAGCCAGGGCATTGAAAATGGGTCGTGGATGGGTATTCCAGCATGACAATGACCCAAAACACACGGCCAAGGCAACAAAGGAGTGGCTCAAGAAGAAGCACATTAAGGTCCTGGAGTGGCCTAGCTAGTCTCCAGACCTTAATCCCATAGAAAACCTTGGAGGGAGTGGTACAAAATCCCTCCAGAGATGTGTGCAAACCTGGTGGCCACTACATGAAACATCTGACCTCTGTGATTGCCAACAAGGGTTTTGGCACCAAGTACTAAGTCATGTTTTGCAGAGGGGTCAAATACTTATTTCTCTCATTAAAATGCAAATCAATTTATAACATTTTTTACATGCTGTCACGATCGTCTAAAGCCCCGGTCGTGATCCCCACCCCACCGCAGTCACAACCTGCTTCGGTAGCCTCCTCCCAATGACCACCCTCCAACTAACCCCACCTGGACTAAGGGGCAACACCGGACTAAGGGGCAGCATCGGACTAAGGGGCAGTACCGGACTACGGGGCAGTACCGGACTAAGGGGCAGTACCGGACTAAGGGGCAGTACCAGGCTAAGGGACAGCACCAGGATAAGGGACAGCACCAGGATAAGGAGCAACACCGAGCTAAGGGGCAGCACCTGACTAAATGGCGGATCCTGGCTGGCTGGCTCATGGCTGGCTGACGGATCTGGCTGCTCATGGCTGGCTGACGGATCTGGCTGCTCATGGCTGGCTGACGGATCTGGCTGCTCATGGCCGACTGACGGATCTGGCTGATCCTGTCTGGCAGAAGGCTCTGGCTGATCCTGTCTGGCAGAAGGCTCTGGCTGATCCTGTCTGGCGGAAGGCTCTGGCTGATCCTGTCTGGCGGAAGGCTCTGGCTGATCCTGTCTGGCAGACGGCTCTGGCTGATCCTGTCTGGCGGAAGGCTCTGACGGCGTTGGGCAGACGGGCAGTTCAGACGGCGTTGGGCAGACGGACAGTTCAGGCCCCGTTGGGCAGACGGCAGACTCTGGCCGTCTGAGGCGCATCGTAGGCCTGGTGCGTGGTGCCGGAACAGGAGGTACCGGGCTGAGGACACGCATCTCAGGGCTAGTGCGGGGAGAAGCAACAGGGCATGCTGGACCCTGGGGACGCACCGTAGGCCTGATGCGTGGTGCCGGAACTGGAGGTACCGGGCTGAGGACACGCATCTCAGGGCTAGTGCGGGAAGCAGCAACAGGGCATGCTTGGCCCTGGGGACGCACCGTAGGCCTGATGCGTGGTGCCGGAACTGGAGGTACCGGGCTGAGGACACGCATCTCAGGGCTAGTGCGGGGAGTCGGAACAGGGCATGCTGGACCCTGGGGACTCCCATAACGCCTAGTGCGGGGAGCCGGAACAGGGCATGCTGGACCCTGGGGACTCACCTCACGCCTAGTGCGGAGAGCAGGAACAGGCCGGGCGGGGCTGGCGACGCGCACCGTATCCCTGGTGCGAGTGGCCGGAACAGGCCGGGCCGGGCTGGCGGCGCACCGTATCCCTGGTGCGTGGAGTAGGAACAGGCCGGGCTGGGCTGGCGGCGCACCGTATCCCTGGTGCGTGGAGTAGGAACAGGCCGGGCTGGGCTGGCGAGCGCACCGTATCCCTGGTGCGTGGAGTAGGAACAGGCCGGGCTGAGCTGGCGACGCGCACCGCATACTTGGTGCGTATGGCAGGAACAGGCCGAACCGGGCTGGCGACGCGCACCTTACACTTAGTGCGAGGGACCGGAACAGGCCGTACCGCACGGGGAACACACACTACTGGCTGCACCTCGGGACTAGGAACGGGCCGGACCGAACTGGTTACACACCCCAGTACCTCACGCCGTGCCTCAACACCTTCCTTCCCTGCTTTACCCAGTAGCCCCCTTGACCTGGTAGCCCACTGAATCCGTCCCTTCTCTGCCTCCGTCAGCCCCCTTAACCTGGCAGCCCTCTGACTCTGCCTTGTGGCAGCCTCCTGCTGCTCCGTCGCCCAAGCCATGTGCCCCCCCCAAAAAATTTCTTGGGGTTGCCTCTCGTCCTTCCGACGATGATGGCCCTGCTGATGCCGTTGCTCCTCTCGCCGTCGCCTCTCCACCGTCTCGCTCCAAGGACGGCGATCCATCCCATCGAGGATCTCCTCCCAAGTCCAGGACCCTTTACCTTCCACCAGTTCCTTCCATGTCCAGACCCTTTGTTCCTGGACGCGCTGCTTGGTTCCTTTAGGGTGGGTTATTCTGTCACGATCGTCTAAAGGAGCGGACCAATACGCAGCGCGTGGAGTGAACATGATGACTTTATTAATAAAGCAACCACGACAAAACAACAAATGACGATAATGAAGTCCTCAGTGACACGACTGAACACGGAACAATAACCCACAAAACACAGGAGAAAACACACAGAATATATATGGCTCCCAATCAGAGATAACGAGCCGACAGCTGACACTCGTTACCTCCGATTGGGAGTCATTAACCAATCACCAAAAACACAAACAAATGAAACTCACCCAACCCAACACCACCAAATGAAATACACCCTGGCTCTAACACACAGTCCTTGGAGCCAGAGTGTGACACATGCGTTTTCCTGGATTTTTTTGTTGTTATTCTGTCTCTCACTGTTCAAATAAACCTACCATTAAAATTATAGACTGATCATGTCTTTGTCAGTGAGCAAACATACAAAATCAGCAGGGGATCAAATACTTTTTTCCCTCACTGTACATAACCCCCATTGATTGCTCTGTTTATATCAGTCACAGATACATAACCCCTATCGCTTGCTCTGTTTATATCAGTCACAGATACATAATCCCTATCGCTTGCTCTGTTTATATCAGTCACAGGTCCATAACCCCTATCGCTTGCTCTGTTTATATCAGTCACAGATACATAACCCCTATCGCTTGCTCTGTTTATATCAGTCACAGGTCCATAACCCCTATCACTTGCTCTGTTTATATCAGTCAAAGATACATAACCCACATTGCTTGCTCTGTTTTATCAGTCACAGATACATAACCCCTATCGCTTGCTCTGTTTATATCAGTCACAGGTCCATAACCCCTAGGATTTAATACATTTTATTTTTCTAATAGTCCACGTAAAGTCACCGAAGACTCTAAAAATGCATTTTAGATTGCCTCACGAGATCGGTCACAGTTACATAACCCCTATCGCTTGCTCTGTTTATATCAGTCACAGATACATAACCCCTATCGCTTGCTCTGTTAATATCAGTCACAGGTCCATAACCCCTATCGCTTGCTCTGTTTATATCAGTCACAGATACATAACCCCTATCGATTGCTCTGTTTATATCAGTCAGAGATACATAACCCTATCGCTTGCTCTGTTTATATCAGTCACAGGTCCATAACCCCTATCGCTTGCTCTGTTTATATCAGTCACAGGTCCATAACCCCTATCGCTTGCTCTGTTTATATCAGTCACAGGTCCATAACCCCTATCGCTTGCTCTGTTTATATCAGTCACAGGTCCATAACCCCTATCGCTTGCTCTGTTTATATCAGTCACAGGTCCATAACCCCTATCGCTTGCTCTGTTTCTATTCAATTGAGCTGGTAAATTGAAAACCAAATCAGGTTTGAAGGACCATATCAAAGTAAAAGAGGTGAAAAGTGAGCCCTCTTTTCCACACAATATCATAAACATGCCATGGTTCCCTTCCAGAGGATACAAATGAAAACACACAAATCATATTTTCCAACAGCAAGAACATGTTTTATATTATAAGAGCAATAAATATTCACGTTATTTTTTTTATATCTCTGCATTTTCATTTGAAACCAAAATACATACAGTATGTATATACAGCAACAAATCCATCCATATTTGCTATCTTTAAAATAATGCCTGCTCTTTCTATTTGTCCATTACCTTTGTAGTTACAGACACGTAGTAATACAGTCCATTCTGGAGTACATCTATTATTATTATTAGATAGTATGTTTGTAAAACAGCTCCATTCAGTAAGTGCAGACATGCAGGAATCATATAACATGATCTAGAAAAGACACTGCCATTTAATTTCTGGTCAGAGAGAGACAACAATACAACCACCACTTAAACCTAGATCCATGTTCATTTGTTCTCTAGTCCCCATCTCTCTCTCCCTCTCTAGTCCTCATCCCTCTATCCCTCTCTAGTCCTCATCCCTCTATCCCTCTCTAGTCCTCATCCCTCTATCCCTCTCTAGTCCTCATCCCTCTATCCCTCTCTAGTCCTCATCCCTCTATCCCTCTCTAGTCCTCATCCCTCTATCCCTCTCTAGTCCTCATCCCTCTATCCCTCTCTAGTCCTCATCCCTCTATCCCTCTCTAGTCCTCATCCCTCTATCCCTCTCTAGTCCTCATCCCTCTATCCTTCTCCAGACCTCATCCCTCTATCCCTCTCTAGTCCTCATCCCTCTATCCCTCTCTAGTCCTCATCCCTCTATCCCTCTCTAGTCCCTTCTCTCTCTCCCTCTCTAGTCCTCATCCCTCTATCCCTCTCTAGTCCTCATCCCTCTATCCCTCTCTAGTCCTCATCCCTCTATCCCTCTCTAGTCCTCATCCCTCTATCCCTCTCTAGTCCTCATCCCTCTATCCCTCTCTAGTCCTCATCCCTCTATCCCTCTCTAGTCCTCATCCCTCTATCCCTCTCTAGTCCTCATCCCTCTATCCCTTTCTAGTCCTCATCCCTCTATCCCTCTCTAGTCCTCATCCCTCTATCCCTCTCTAGTCTTCATCCCTCTCTCCCTCTATCCCTCTCTAGTCCCTTCTCTCTCTCCCTCTCTAGTTCTCATCCCTCTATCCCTCTCTAGTCCTCATCCCTCTATCCCTCTCTAGTCCTCATCCCTCTATCCCTCTCTAGTCCTCATCCCTCTATCCCTCTCTAGTCCTCATCCCTCTATCCCTCTCTAGTCCTCATCCCTCTATCCCTCTCTAGTCCTCATCTCTCTCTCCCTCTCTAGTCCTCATCCCTCTATCCCTCTCTAGTCCTCATCCCTCTATCCCTCTCTAGTCCTCATCCCTCTATCCCTCTCTAGTCCTCATCCCTCTATCTCTCTCTAGTCCTCATCCCTCTCTCCCTCTCTAGTCTTCATCCCTCTATTCCTCTCTAGTCCTCATCCCTCTATCCCTCTGTAGTCCTCATCCCTCTATCCTGCTCTAATCCTCATCCCTCTATTCATCTCTAGTCCTCATCCCTCTATCCCTCTCTAGTCTTCATCCCTCTATCCCGCTCTAATCCTCATCCCTCTATCCTTCTCCCGACGTCATCCCTCTCTCCCTATGTAGTCCTCATCCCTCTATCCCTCTCTAGTCCTCATCCCTCTATCCCTCTCTAGTCTTCATCCCTCTATCCCGCTCTAATCCTCATCCCTCTATCCTTCTCCCGACATCATCCCTCTCTCCCTCTCTAGTCCTCATCCCTCTATCCCTCTCTAGTCCTCATCCCTCTATCCCTCTCTAGTCCCATCCCTCTATCCCTCTCTAGTCCTCATCCCTCTATCCTTCTCCAGACCTCATCCCTCTATCCTTTTCTAGTCCTCATCCCTCTCTCCCTCTCTAGTCCTCATCCCTCTATCCCTCTCTAGTCCTCATCTCTCTCTCCCTCTCTAGTCCTCATCCCTCTCTCCCTCTCTAGTCCTCATCCCTCTATCCCTCTCTAGTTCTCATCCCTCTATCCCTCTCTAGTCCTCATCCCTCTATCCCTCTCTAGTCCTCATCCCTCTATCCCTCTCTAGTCCTCATCCCTCTATCCCTCTCTAGTCCTCATCCCTCTCTCCCTCTCTAGTCCTCATCCCTCTATCCCTCTCTAGTCCCTTCTCTCTATCCCTCTCTAGTCCTCATCCCTCTATCCCTCTCTAGTCCTCATCCCTCTATCCCTCTCTAGTCCTCATCCCTCTATCCCTCTCTAGTCCTCATCCCTCTATCCCTCTCTAGTCCCTTCTCTCTCTCCCTCTCTAGTCCTCATCCCTCTATCCCTCTCTAGTCCTCATCCCTCTATCCCTCTCTAGTCCTCATCCCTCTATCCCTCTCTAGTCCTCATCCCTCTATCCCTCTCTAGTCCTCATCCCTCTATCCCTCTCTAGTCCCCATCTCTCTCTCCCTCTCTAGTCCTCATCCCTCTATCCCTCTCTAGTCCTCATCCCTCTATCCCTCTCTAGTCCTCATCCCTCTATCCCTCTCTAGTCCTCATCCCTCTATCCCTCTCTAGTCCTCATCCCTCTATCCCTCTCTAGTCCTCATCCTCTATCCCTCTCTAGTCCTCATCCCTCTATCCCTCTCTAGTCCTCATCCCTCTATCCCTCTCTAGTCCTCATCCCTCTATCCCTCTCTAGTCCTCATCCCTCTATCCCTCTCTAGTCCTCATCCCTCTATCCCTCTCTAGTCCTCATCCCTCTATCCCTCTCTAGTCCTCATCCCTCTATCCCTCTCTAGTCCTCATCCCTCTATCCCTCTCTAGTCCTCATCCCTCTCTCCCTCTCTAATCCTCATCCCTCTATCCCTCTCTAGTCCTCATCCCTCTATCTCTTTCTAGTCCTCATCCCTCTCTCCCTCTCTCCCTCTCTAGTCCTCATCCCTCTATCCTTCTCCAGACCTCATCCCTCTATCCCTCTCTAGTCATCATCCCTCTATCCCTCTCTAGTCCCATCCCTCTCTCCCTCTCTAGTCCTCATCCCTCTATCCTTCTCCAGACCTCATCCCTCTATCCTTCTCTAGTCCTCATCCCTCTATCCCTCTCTAGTCATCATCCCTCTATCCCTCTCTAGTCCTCATCCCTCTATCCCTCTCTAGTCCTCATCCCTCTATCCCTCTCTAGTCATCATCCCTCTATCCCTCTCTAGTCATCATCCCTCTATCCCTCTCTAGTCCCATCCCTCTCTCCCTCTCTAGTCCTCATCCCTCTATCCTTCTCCAGACCTCATCCCTCTATCCTTGTCTAGTCCTCATCCCTCTATCCCTCTCTAGTCATCATCCCTCTATCCCTCTCTAGTCCTCATCCCTCTATCCCTCTCTAGTCCTCATCCCTCTATCCTTCTCCAGACCTCATCCCTCTATCCTTCTCTAGTCCTCATCCCTCTATCCCTCTCTAGTCCTCATCCCTCTATCCCTCTCTAGTCCTCATCCCTCTATCCCTCTCTAGTCCTCATCCCTCTCTCCCTCTCTAATCCTCATCCCTCTATCCCTCTCTAGTCCTCATCCCTCTATCTCTTTCTAGTCCTCATCCCTCTCTCCCTCTCTCCCTCTCTAGTCCTCATCCCTCTATCCTTCTCCAGACCTCATCCCTCTATCCCTCTCTAGTCCCATCCCTCTATCCCTCTCTAATCCTCATCCCTCTATCCCTCTCTAGTCCCATCCCTCTATCCCTCTCTAGTCCTCATCCCTCTATCTCTTTCTAGTCCTCATCCCTCTCTCCCTCTCTCCCTCTCTAGTCCTCATCCCTCTATCCCTCTCTAGTCATCCTCCCTCTATCCCTCTCTAGTCCTCATCCCTCTATCCCTCTCTAGTCCTCATCCCTCTATCCCTCTCTAGTCCTCATCCCTCTATCCCTCTCTAGTCCTCATCCCTCTATCCCTCTCTAGTCCTCATCCCTCTATCCCTCTCTAGTCCTCATCCCTCTATCCCTCTCTCCCTCTCTCCTTCCTACATCTTACATAAGCCTCCCCCCAGAGCATGACAGCATCTGGTGAACAGAGGGTATATGCTAGATGCATTGAAGTGCAGCATGGGAGGGAAAGTACAGGGAATGTAAATGGCCCTGCCAAGTCAGGTTGAACAAGGAGCCGCAGAGCAGAGAGTCTTAGATGACAGGCTGTGATATAAAACACAGTCTCAGTCAGCCCTGGGCCAGCCAATCAGAAAGCGGTCCTGGGTGGTGGTGTGGGACAGGGTCTGGGGAGGGGGAAAGGGAGGGGCCATGGTGGGGTGCAGAGTGGTACCAATGGGATGCAGGGATGCAGGAAGTGGGCGGGACTGTAGTGGGATTGGACGAGAGGCACTAACGGATGGCCCTGTGTGCAAAACCACAAAACTCTATGACAAAGCAACACCACACTAAGAGGATGCTGGGAAAAAAAACACACCGGGTGTGTGTGTATTACGTGCACAAGCCAGTGTGTGTGTGTGTGTGCATGTGTTTATGTACCTGTGTACAAAGGTGTGTGTGTGTGTGTGTGTTTATGTGTGTGTTGTTAGTCCAGTTATCTAATATGAACACCTACTGTAGATTAGTTAGCAAGCGGGTGTTAGTGCCTGGTTAGTAACTGTACACCAACGTCAAATAAGGGGCGCGTTCAACAGTACGCAACGTTTTGGAACGTTCACATATAAATATGCTATGTAGACCAGAGATGCCTCTCTGATAGTGTGTGTGGAATAAGGCATCACGGCGGCTCTATGCATGGCATTTCTATCTGCAACATTCAATAACGTTTGGCTACTGAACATGGCCCGGAAGTTCCATTGGTTACCTGACCAACCAAATAAACGATCGCATCTTAAAACTCACAATATGAAAAAAAAAAAAAAAAAAAACAGTATTACAAAACAATAGTTAACAGTATTAGTAGTAGCTGTTACATCACACCAACAATAGTAGCATCAGTAGGAATCTTCATCATCATCATCGTAGATAATCCTAACAATTCTGTCCTCCAACCAACGAAAACCTTCTTAAGTACGATCTCTGTCTAAGAGGAGGACCTGTGGACACACATACTATTTTTTTTATATTTGTTTTGCCCCATCCAAAAATAGATATTTATAAGCGTATCAGTTTTATACAGTAAACAGAAAGGGATAGTTCAAATACCAGAGTATATTCAGAAGGACACATTTTCTAGATTTGCAATTTTTCTTGGGTGCATTGTAAAAAAAAATAAAAATCATAGCAGTTAGTGGAAATAAAATAAAATAAAAGTGTCAAATGCTCAATTTTCAAACACTAACAATAGTTATTATAGAATTCGTGAAAGTATTGAGAGAGATGCATTAATAAAAAAATGGTTTTGACAGTATTTTACAGTAATATACTTTACACATACATATTCTGACTTTTAATTGCATTTGTGAAAACTACAGTCTAGCTAGGTAGGGATATAGGCGTTCTATCACGTCATGTGTTATGCCATGTCACTTGCTAATTGTCGGTGTGGAAACGTAACATTCTTATCCCAAGGATAAATTGCACTGCACACGTTTTAAGTACAATCAATGAATATAAGAATATAGTAATTCACATTAAAGTCTAATGATCATGGATAGTAGGTATTCACAAACTTCCAATACAATTCATTAAACTGTTGTGTGGGGGGAAAAATGCCCCCGAGATATATTAATTCAGATTGTATACTGGTATGGTTGCTTTATTCCACTGTACTAAAGCAATATTTAAAAAAAATACTTCACAAATATTTGAAAATACTACTAGTCACTTCACCTTTTGTCCTCCAATGTCATGTCCCAAGTGATTGGGGAGGTTTTATGAAGTAACACTCATTGAGGAGTGTTTATGAAGAAACACTCATTAGGGAAGGTTTATGATGTGACACTCCAGCTATTAGTCTGTGGACCTAGGCCAGGATTCAATCCCATCACCATTTGAAGGTTGCTAAGCGCCATTTAAAGGTGGCCAAGAACCATTTAAAGGTTGCTAAGCGCCATTTAAAGGTTGCTAAGCGCCATTTAAAGGTTGCTAAACGCCATTTAAAGGTTGCTAAGCGCCATTTAAAAGGTAATTTCCAACATACGCAGTTTACCGTTAATTGCGGTCTCAGCGAACGCGAGAACATTGCCTTTCAAAAGTTCATATAGCCGGACAAAGCAGGATGGGATTTAACCCCCAGCCTAACAGTATAACTGTAGGCGTGACTCTGGCCTTGCTGGTTCCACAACGGAGCGGGGACAGAAGGCAAAAAGCTTTTCCATCAAATGTTTACATCGGTACGTAACTGGAATGACGCTTAGCGTTTCACATGCTTTGTTATATGCTTTGTTAGACCATATCATATTCACACCAACAAGTAACACACCGATTGTCTTTTCACACACTCCTCTGGCCTTTACTCTTCACAAACCTACATATCTTTTACAAAAAAATAAAAAATAAAATCTAAATTCCCTCTTGCACATCTTTGTGTCTGAAATCTTTCTGCACATGTTGCGTTTCTCTTCATTTTGACGCTTTGTTTCATTGGTAACCAAACATTAGTTGTTTAGAATACGCCCGCATTCGACTCAGCCTGTGATCTCGAGCGCAACCAGTGAGAGTACAAACCTGGTCTCAAGAGTATTTCGTATTATTCTATACGTAAATGTTGTTTTGTTTTCTTCATTTAGTATGATATGTTATGTTTCATATGGTATGTATTAATTTGTGGACGTCCCATCACCCATTTCGTATGATATGTTACGAATTACAATTTGTATGATATGTTATGAATTTCGCAAAACGCACAATATGTTACGATTTTTGCAAAATGTACAATATGTAACAAATTTGCTAAACGTATGATATGTTACAAATTCCAATTTGTTGTTGCTAACTTTAGCTAGGTTGCTAACGCTAATGTTAGCTAGGTGGCTAAAGCTAATGTTAGCTAGCTGGCTAACGTTAGCTAGGCTTGGGGTTAGGGTTAAAGAGACATTTCAAAATTGTTCAACTTCATATTCATAATCTCCAGCACATACATCAACGTGTGTAATAATGGCGCGTTTCTATGTTTTGAAAAAGATAGAGGAAGATATGTTTTTCAAATGACATCATCAACCAATTAGTAAACAATTAGTAGGCAATGCCTATTCATAATTGGTTAAAATCACACGATGCACACCGATGATGCTATTGGAAACACTTTTTTACTACAAAACATAGAAAGGCGCAATTTTCACATATGTTGGTGGTGCTGAAGATGATGAATATGTAGTTGAGAAATGTGGACATTTCCCTTTAAGGTTAAGGGTTAAGGTTAAGGGTTAGCTAAAAGGGTTAAGGTTAGGGTTAGGAGAAGGGTTAGCTAAAAGGGTTAAGGTTAGCGTTAGGGTTAGGGTTAGCTAACATGCTAAGTAGTTGCAAAGTAGCTAAAATGCTGAAGTTGTCCGTGATAAGATTAGAACACGCAACCCTTGGTGTTGCTAGACGTTTGCGTTATATACACCCACCCATCCACCCCGACCAACTACCCTCCTTTCGTTTATGCCTTAAGTAACCTTCTGTCTTATGTAACCGTACCAAACGTAACATATCATACTAATTTGAGAGTCCCGGAGTTACGCTTACTATGTTACGTCTAGTCTATGAAACCAGGCTGAGAGTACGCATGTCTGTTTTAATACACAACAACAACAACAACAACAACAACAACAACAACAACAACAACATGGAGACGTTAGATGCAAGAAGGCAGACACTGGCCATGTCACTTCCTGATTCACCAGTCCACTTCCAGTCCACTTCCTGATTCACCAGTCCACTTCCAGTCCACTTCCTGGTTCACCAGTCCACTTCCAGTCCACTTCCGGGTTCACCAGTCCACTTCCAGTCCACTTCCTGGTTCACCAGGTTTGGCACACTTTGTCATCATATTCTCCTCCTCTGGCAACATGAGGTCATTGATGAGGTCATGCAGAACATGACCCACAGAGACACAGAAACACCACTTCCTCATCAGCAGCACTATACGCATTCTACCACTGATCCTTTCTTCGCATGTCAACTATCAACCTCAGTACCGTACGTGAATATCTTCATGCAGATCAGTCTGTGGAGTTTCTGCGCGTTTACTGTCTTCCTCTCTCTTTCTAACAGCTGACTAGTCGTCCTCTCCCTATATTCAGTGTGTCAGTGTAGCAGACATGACGTAGCCCTGCCAGTGACTTCAGGCCAGTGACCAGTGTCAGGCTTCGGCCCAAGAGGGGAATTTCCTCTTGGTCTAAAGGTTAAGAAGTCGTTTTCTCCCGTGGAGGACCCTGGTATATATATCCCGCCCCTGACATTCCTGTCTTCCTCTCTACCTGAATGTGAATCTGTGAGGGAACCGGAGATGGAAGTAACACAGCCTGAGCAAGTACCGCCTCCTGCCTCTCCCAGAGCGCCGGCGGCCATATTGGATGATCTGGGCGCGGCCCCTCTTAAACCTGTAGTTGTCCTGGTCTGATGACCTCAGTCTGACGAGCGGTGCCCCCTGGTGTCTGGGAGTGTTGTTGCGTCTCCTGACACTCACACCACCGTGCTGATGCGGTTGATAGGCTTGGACTTGGAGCTGCTGGTGCTCCCCGTGCCCGTGCTGCTGCCGCTGCCCCCGCCAGACCCCTGGAGCTGGGGCGGCTGACCGGGCTGCTGCTGGAGGGGGTGGGAGTAGGGGGAGAGAGGGGTATTGGGGGAGGAAGGGGGGGGTAAAGGGGAATGTGAAGGGGGAGGGGGTATGGAGGAGAGCGGGGGGTACTGAGGGTGGTATTGGCCGTGGGCGGCGGCCTGGGTGATGTGCCGGGCGACGGGGGTCTGGGGCGGCGGGGCAGCGAAGACGAAGTGAGTCTGGTGCTGGGAGTGTTGAGCGGGATGGGGGCTGTGGGACAGGCCGGGGTGGGGGCTGTGGTTGTGGGTAAGAGCGGTATGATGAGGGGCGTGGGCGTGGGCGTGAGGGTGGGGCTGTGAGTGTGAGAGAGTAAGAGGGAGCTTGGCGCCTCCTCCACTTCCCCGACCGTGTGTGGAGTATGTGTGGTAGAGGGTAAGGGGTGCGGGCACCGGGGAGTGAGGGGGGTGAGGTGGGTGAGGGGAGTGAGGGGGATGTGGTGAAAGGGGTGGAGTGGGGCAGCCTACCCCCATAGAAACCCCCATGTTGGTATAGCGCCCCCCGTGACCCTGTACACCATGCTGCTGCACCTGGGAGAGCTGCTGGAGCTGGGGGTGGGAGGGAGCGGGACCGGGGCCCGGCCGCTTGGGGACCCCCACCATGGGGCCCCTGTGGATGGTATGAGGCCCAGGAGCCCCCTGGGCGGTGGAGGAGGGCTGGCTGGGAGCGGGCCCTGTCTGGGCGTGGTAGCAATGGTGGTGGTGGTAGGGTGGAGGAGGCTGCTGCCCTGCGATACTGTTGTGGCAGTACTGCGCGTGCAGGGCCTGGATCTTGGAGGGCCCTCCTGGGTCGGAGTGGGTGAGGGAGGAGGGGGAGTGTGGGGGCGGGCCGCCGGTGGTGGGCGGGGGGACAGGTGCAGGGTAGTGTGGCAGCCCAGGTGGGAGGAGAGGGGTGAGAGGACCAGGGGGCTTGGTGCTGGAGCGCTTGCTCCCGAACAGGGAACCCAGGAAGGATCCTCCACTGCCCCCTCCCCCTCCAGACCCGCTCCCCGGGGCTCCCGTCCCCCCTCGGTCTCCGCTGCTGGGACCCAGTGCCGTCGTCCCAGTAGCGGTGTGATGATTTAGCCCCGGCCCACCCCCCACCCCCGTTCCGGGGCTCAGGATGGGGCGGTGAGGCCGGTAGTCTTGGATGTCATAGCAGCCGGGTGGCATTACACCTCCAGCCATGTGGGGGCGCTGGTGAAGCCGGGGACTGCTAATGATGGAGCCCTGACGAGAGAGGGATAGGAGGAGAGGAGGAAGAGAGAGGAGACAGAGGGGAGGAGGGAGAGAGGGGAGGTAGAGGAGGAGACAGAGAGGAGGAGGGAGAGAGGGGAGGAGGGAGAGAGGAGAGGAGGGAGAGAGGGGAGGGGAGGAGGGAGAGAGGAGAGGAGAGGAGGGAGAGAGGAGAGGAGGAGACAGAGAAGAGGGAGGAGAGGAGGAGACAGGAGAAGAGGAGAGAGAAGAAAGGAGAAGAGGAGAGAGAAGGGAGGAGAGTCAGTTAAGTACCGTTTTTATTTTATCATTATGTGGATAGATCACACACATACAGTAAACTACTGACAGCTGTTAAAATAACACAATTCACATGCAATTCTCATAACATTTTCCATGCACAAGCCTCAAAACAGACAACTTTACATCAGTGAGTTTACAGTGTTGGGGAGTAGTGAACAG
>NC_059215.1:4781291-4801291 GCF_020615455.1 Coregonus clupeaformis
GGGGGGAGGAGAGTGAGATGGAGAGGAAGAGGGGGAGGAGAGAGGAGAGATTGATGGAGAGGGGGAGGAGAGAGAGATGGAGAGGGGGAGGAGAGAGAGATGGAGAGAGAGATGGAGAGGGGGAGGAGAGAGATATGGAGAGGGGAAGGAGAGAGAGATGGAAAGGGGGAGAGGAAGAGAGAGATGGAGATGGGGAGGAGAGAGAGATGGAGATGGGGAGAGGGAGAGAGAGGGAGAGGGGGAGGAAAGAGAGATGGAGAGGGAGAGGGGGAGGAAAGAGAGATGGAGAGGGAGAGAGAGGGAAAGAGAGAGGATGCTGTGATGCTGTCTCTTGTAGTATAGTATAGTATAGTATAGTATAGTATAGTATAGTACTACTCACATTCCACCCTGTATTTCTCCATCTCCTGCACCTCAGTGATGCTCTCTCTCAGGTCGGAGGTGAAGCGTGTTCTGTCCTGCTGACTTGGAGCGTTTAATACAATCAGAACCTTCCTCTCCCCGCCAGGATTGGCCGACGTCAGACGAATACCGTGGGGATAGTCTACAGGGGAGAGTGGACACATACTGTACAGCTTTAGACATTATCGATCATAGTCTGCTGGTGGAAAAACATATATGTGTTATGGCTTTACACCCCCTGCTTATATTGTGGATAAAGAGTTACCTGTCTAACAGAACACAGAGGGTGTTCTTTAATTGAAGCCTCTACAACATAATCCAGGTAGAATCAGGAATTCCCCAGGTCAGCTGTCTAGGCCCCTTACTTTATTCAATCTTTACTAATGACATGCCGCTGGCTTTGAGTAAAGCCAGTGTGTCTATGTATGCGGATGACTCAACACTATACATGTCAGCTACCACAGCGACTGAAATGACTGCAACACTTAACAAAGAGCTGCATTTCGTTTCAGAATGGGTGGCAATAAATATGTTAGCATTGTATTTGGGACAAATCATTCACTAAACCCTAAACCTCAACTAAATCTTGTAATGAATCATGTGGAAATTGAGCAAGTTGTGGAGACTAAACTGCTTGGAGTAACCCTGGATTGTAAACTGTCATGGTCAAAACATATTGATACAACAGTAGCTAGGATGGGGAGAAGTCTGTCCATAATAAAGCACTGCTCAGCCTTCTTAACAGCACTATCAATAATATGCCATTTAGCAGACACTTTTATCCAAAGCGACTTACAGTCATGCGTGCATACATTTTTGTGTATGGGTGGTCCCGGGGATCGAACCCACTACCTTGGCATTACAAGCGCTGTGCTCTACCAATGGAGCTACAGAGGACCACAACAAGGCAGGTCCTACAGGCCCTAGTTTTGTTGCACCTGGACTATTGTTCAGTCGTGTGGTCAGGTCCCACAAAAAAGGACTTAAGATAATTGCATTTGTATCACTTTCCCATCATTGAACAGGAAGAGGGTTTAAAATGGGCTCCTCTATTGTGATCTGATCAACTAATGTATACTGTGATGTACAGTATATCCACAGAAAAACAAGTCCTACATCGATATAACCTGAAAGGCCACTCAGCAAGGAAGAAGCCACTGCTCCAAAACCGCCATAAAAAAGCCAGACTACGGTTTGCAACTGCACATGGGGACAAAGATCGTACTTTATGGAGAAATGTCCTCTGGTGTGATGAATATAACTATTTGGCCATAATGACCATCGTTATGTTTGGAGGAAAAAGGGGGAAGGCTTGCAAGCCGAAGAACACCATCCCAACCGGGAAGCACAGGGGTGGCAGCATCATGCTGTGGGGGTGCTTTGCTGCAGGAGGGACTGGTGCACTTCACAAAATAGATGGCATCATGAGGAAGGAAAATGATGTGGATATATTGAAGCAACATCTCAAGACATCAGTCAGGAAGTTAAAGCTTGGTCGCAAATAGGTCTTCCAAATGGACAATGACCCCAAGCATACTTCCAAAGTTGTGGCAAAAAGGTATAAGGACAACAAAGTCAAGGTATTGGTGGCCATCACAAAGCCCTGACTTCAATCCTATAGAAAATCTGTGGGCAGAACTGAAAAAGCGTGTGCGAGCAAGGAGGCCTACAAACCTGACTCAGTTACACCAGCTCTGTCAGGAGGAATGGGCCAAAATTCACCCAACCAATTGTGGGAAGCTTGTGGAAGGCTACCCGAAACGTTTGACCCAAGTTAAACAATTTAAAGGCAATGCTACCAAATACTAATTGAGTGTATGTAAACTTCTGACCCACTGGGAACGTGATGAAATAAATAAAAGCTGAAATAAATCATTCTCTCTTCTATTATTCTGACATTTCACATTCTTCAAATAAAGTGGTGATCCTAACTGACCTAAGACAGGGATTTTTTACTAGGATTAATTGTCAGGAATTGACTTCAACTGTATTTATAGTGGATAGATAGATAGATAGACAGACAGACAGACAGACAGACAGACAGACAGACAGACAGACAGACAGACAGACAGACAGACAGACAGACAGACAGACAGACAGACAGACAGACAGACAGACAGACAGACAGACAGACAGACAGACTGACAGACAGACAGACAGATAGATAGATAGATAGATAGATAGATAGATAGATAGATAGATAGATAGATAGATAGATAGATAGATAGATAGATAGATAGATAGATAGATAGATAGATAGATTCTCACTTTGGGAGAAGGGTGGAGAATCCGGACGTAGTATTGGAATATGTGAACTTCCTTCTCGACCCCTCACACACATACACAAACCCAAACACACACACACACACACACACACAGAGATACTTACACTGGTTCTGGAACATGTGGACCTGCATCTCGACCAGCGGGAAGGACTGTCTAAAACTATATGTTACAGACGTCTTCTTCTTCTGGAAGATCTTGGTTACCTAGGGAGAAGAGGGGTGACACCTTTCTTTACGTTTCCATCCATTCTGATGTGCTCTGCAGGCCAGAGGGGGTGACCACTGAAACACCGTCCTTGATAAAGCTTGGAACATGGGCTTTTTGTGACGACTCTGGAACTATTCAGAGACTATTCTCAGACCATTGTATCAGCTAACTAAGGCGAACAGAACACGTTTGACATGTATATGACTCAGATCTGTATTGTAATGATATAAAAAGGCAAGTCTATATGGTACAGACGTAACGCTCCGAGGGCACACAGGTGAGTCTTACCATAAGCATGTCGTTGAAGAGGAAGACTTCTCTCTGGTGGACTCCAGTCCTCTGGCTTCTGTTAGGGTCAGGCACCTCGTACAGCTGACAGCAACACACCAACCTGCGGTGGGGCAGCGAAAGCACCTACACACACATTATTATTAATATTATTCACAGAGACAGAACCTGGCAGACAGAACCTGACAGACATATCCTGGCAGACAGAACCTGGCAGACAGAACCTGGCAGACAGACCCTGGCAGACAGACCCTGGCAGTAACAACTCTACACACACATTATTATTATTAATATTCACAGAGACAGAACCTGGCAGACAGAACCTGGCAGACAGAACCTGGCAGACAGGACCTGGCAGACAGAACCTGGCAGACAGACCCTGGCAGCAACACCTCTACACACACATTATTATTATTAATATTCACAGAGACAGAACCTGGCAGACAGAACCTGGCAGACAAAACCTGGCAGATAGAACCTGACAGACAGAACCTGGCAGACAGAACCTGGCAGACAGAACCTGGCAGACAGAACCTGGCAGACAGAACCTGGCAGCAACACCTCTACACACACATTATTATTATTAATATTCACAGAGACAGAACCTGGCAGACAGAACCTGGCAGACAGAACCTGACAGACAGAACCTGGCAGACAGAACCTGGCAGACAGATCCTGGCAGACAGAGCCTGGCAGCAACACCTCTACACACAGCAGATTAAAAGTTTACATACTGTATATCAGATATGTTTACTACTGAATATGTGCTGTTTTCCCCACAGGAACAATTCAAAAATCAAGATCACCAGTGTGCTAGAGTTTCCTTTCTATTCATTTCAAAAGTAACAGATATTGTCTAACGTATCTTACGTATATTCTTATATTTATATTATAACTTTATTTAAATTATATATAACTTATATTCTGATATTTTCTAACCTATTTAAATTACACTATATATACAAAAGTATGTGGACACCCTTTCAAATTAGTTGATTTGGCTATTTCAGCAACACCCGTTGTTGACAGTTGTTTAAAATCGAGCACACAGACATGCAATCTCCATAGACAAACATTGGCAGTAGAATGGCCTTACTGAAGAGCTCAGTGACTTTCAACGTGGCACCGTCATAGGATGCTACCTTTCCAACAAGTCAAATTTCTGCCCTGCTAAAGCTTCCCCGGTCAACTGTAAGTGCTGTTATTGTGAAGTGGAAACGTCTAGGAGCAACAACGGCTCAGCCGCGAAGTGGTAGGCCACACAAGCTCACAGAACGGGACCGCCGAGTCCTGAAACGCGTAGCGCGAAAAAATCGTCTGTCCTCGGTTGCAACACTCACTACCAGTTTCTAAACTGCCTCTGGAAGCAATGTCAGCACAAGTACTGTTCATCGGGAGCTTCATGAAATGGGTTTCCATGGCTGAGCAGCCGCACACAAGCCTAAGATCACAATGCGCAATGTCAAGCGTCAGCTGGACTGGTGTTAAGCTCGCCGCCATTGGACTCTGGAGCAGTGGAAACAAGTTCTCTGGAGTGATGATTCACACTTCACCATCTGGCAGTCCGACGGAACAATCTGGGTTTGGCGGATGCCAGGAGTACGCTACCTGCCCCAATGCATAGTGCCAACTGTAAAGTTTGGTGGAGGAGGAATAATAGTCCGGGGCTGTTTTTCATGGTTCGGGCTAGGCCCCTTAGTTCCAGTGAAGGGAAATCTTAATGCTACAGGATACAATGACATTAATATTCTAGATTATTCTGTGCTTCCAACGCTGTGGCAACAGTTTGGGGAAGGCTCTTTCCTGTTTCAGCATGACAATCCCCCATGCATAAAGGTCCATACAGAAATTGTTTGTCGAGATCGGTGTGGAAGAACTTGACTGGTCTGCACAATGCCCTGACCTCAACCCCATCAAACACCTTTGGGATGAATTGGAACGCAGACTGCGAGCCAGGCCTAATCGCCCAACATCAGAGCCCGACCTCACTAATGCTCTTGTGGCTGAATGGAAGCAAGTCCCCTCAGCAATGTTCCAACATCTAGTGGAAAGCCTTCCCAGAAGAATGGAGGCTGTTATAGCAGCAGGGGGGGGGGACCAACTCCATATTAATGCCCATGATTTTGGAAGGAGATGTTCGACGAGCAGGTGTCACACATACTTTTGGTCGTGGAATATTCTGAGGCAGAGCAGGCAGTGACTGTAGACATTAATACAGTATGCAGACTTACAGGCTTCTTGCCGACTACCACCCTCTCCACAGCCTGTACTTGAGACACATGGTCATCGTTGGTGCGTAGCTCCCATTTCTCTATCCGATGGTAGATCCCTACTAACAGGTCTCTGGGAATGTCCTGACCATTATCCACTCCTGGGAGAGACAGAACATCCATAGGGGAGAGTGTGTTAGTAAAGAGAGAAAATAAGTTACTATACAGATTCCGTCCAAATGCTGTAGAACAAAGAGGGAGAGGTAAAGAGACAGAATGAAAGGCTGAGATAACAAAAGATAAGAGGGCCAATAAAGTGAGAGAAATAGATGTAGTACACATTCCGGTGTTTGTTTTGAGGAGTAAGAATGAATGAGTCAGGCAGGGAAACAACCATCTGAAAAACAGTCAGCATCCTTCCTCACCTCTGAGGTTTTTGATGAAGTCCTCCAGCTTCATCTTCCTCTCTGGCTTGACGTTGGGAGAGTACATGTCTGTGTTGAGGAGGATGATGGCGAAGGCCAGGATGAAGATGGTGTCGGGGTTCTGGAACTGTCGGATCAGCACCGGGTTACACACGCAGTACCGCTGACTGGAGGGGGAAGATATGGAGATTAAGAGAAAGAGAGGGAGAGTGAGCGAGGGAGAGAGGAGAGTGAGGGAGAGAGGAGAGTAAGGGAGAGAGGAGAGGGAGCGAGGGAGAGAGAGGAGAGAAGAGAGAGAGAGAGAGAGAGAGAGAGAGAGAGAGAGAGAGAGAGAGAGAGAGAGAGAGTAGAGAGAGAGAGAGAGAGGGAGAAGAGAAGAGAGAGAGTCAGAATTATCCAAAACTAAAATTTCAATACATAGTCTGTATGTCCCCAGTATAAATAGTCTGTATGTCCCCAGTATAAATAGTCTGTATGTCCCCAGTATAAATAGTCTGTGTGTCCCCAGTATAAATAGTCTGTATGTCCCCAGTATAAATAGTCTGTGTGTCCCCAGTATAAATAGTCTGTATGTCCCCAGTATAAATAGTCTGTATGTCCCCAGTATAAATAGTCTGTATGTCCCCAGTATAAATAGTCTGTATGTCCCCAGTATAAATAGTCTGTATGTCCCCAATATAAATAGTCTGTATGTCCCCAGTATAAATAGTCTGTATGTCCCCAGTATAAATAGTCTGTATGTCCCCAGTATAAATAGTCTGTGTGTCCCCAGTATAAATAGTCTGTATGTCCCCAGTATAAATAGTCTGTATGTCCCCAGTATAAATAGTCTGTATGTCCCCAGTATAAATAGTCTGTATGTCCCAGTATAAATAGTCTGTATGTCCCCAGTATAAATAGTCTGTGTGTCCCCAGTATAAATAGTCTGTATGTCCCCAGTATAAATAGTCTGTGTGTCCCCAGTATAAATAGTCTGTATGTCCCCAGTATAAATAGTCTGTATGTCCCCAGTATAAATAGTCTGTATGTCCCCAGTATAAAAGTATGTTCATAAGTCAGTATAGAAAGTCCTTAATGCCAGTACAAAAAGTAATTAAGTCCCAGTATCTGAAGGGCTCTATTATTTTTTTCCACTTTCTGGGCCTCTCCTTGGACCTGTAGGGCTCTAACCAGTGATGTATTTGATATTATAAACTGGGTGGTTCGAGCCCTGAATGCTGATTGGCTGAAAGCCGTGGTATATCAGACCGTATACCATGGGTATGACTAAAAACTTATTTTTACTGCTCTATTTATGTTGGTAACCAGTTTATAATAGCAATAAGGCACCTCGGGGGTTTGTGGTATATGGCCAATGTATCATGGCTAGGGGCTGTATCCAGGCTGTATACTTTGCATTGCCTCGTGCTTAAGAATAGCCCTTAAACGTGGTACATTGGCCATATACCACACCGCCTCTGATTTTTTTACATACTATAACTATATTCTCACCTGAAAGCCTCTACCAGTCGCTCCACCTTCTGGGCCTCCCCCTGCACTTTAATCTGGGCCTGGAACTTCCTGAGGGCATCATCCAGATCCATCCTTGAGAAGTCCAACTCATCTACCACACAACTGGACAGGGAGAAAGAGGAGAGGTAAAGGATGACGGAGAGTTTAGAGAGGATACAGTGAGCAATTTCTAAACATATAGTGTGCTTTATGTTCATTGTACAAGTATCAATCAATCATTTAATCAGTCAGTCAAATATACTCTTCGGTTTTGTAGGTCGCTCTCATTGCAGAGCCCCAAAACACCTACGAATCTATTGATTTAGCCACTCACTCCAGTACGTCCTTGTTGAACTGTTTCTGCCTGCAGCCCAGGAACTCCCCTATCATCTGTCTGCTCAGTCCTTTCCTCTCCAGGATGAAGCGGGCGATGCCTACTGGGGTGTCCGATACGAAGCCTCTCTCTATCAGGTACTGGATACCCTTCTCTGGCTTCCTGCAGCGAGGGAGAGACACAGAGAAACAGAAATCATTATAAAATATATGCCACTTAAATGTAGACACAGCGATATGACGTAGATGCCAAAAAAGTAAACAGCATAGTGGGTAAAGTTCCGCAAACAACTAAGAGAGGTGACGTGCAAGGATCCACTTCTCCACTGTATTGGTCCCGGGGCTGTACCGCATTGTAAGAGCGTGAAGCGAACTCATTCACATGTGTGAGAGCAAAGTCTGGCATCTCGCTCATCGTAAAATCATCGTTTTCGCTGAGTCTACCTTTAACAGACACTTTAATCCAAAGTGATTTAAAGTGGAACTGACAGCATTTTAGCAACATGAAATCTTATTAAAATCTGTTCATATAAGAATATGACACAATTTAATGTTCTGCCAAGCGAGCACTTAGATATGGTAATTTTCACGTTTTCATAAATTCATAAGAATGTTTGGGGATGACGTATAGTTGTCACGAGTGTCAGTGTAATGCGGTGGATCGAATTCAGGAGAATCCGTGACAGTAGTAAGTCCTTTGTGAAAATTCTATAGAAATATAGAGTGGGAAAGCGTTCGTGCGTTTGGACAGTTAATAGACACTGCAGTAAATAAAACCTAATAAAAACATATTTCTCGTCCAGAACCGGAGTCTACACAGACCGGTGAGCCATAGCCAATCAGAACTACAGTAGGCCTATATGTAAATAAACCATTTGCCACACGGGCCTGCCATCATTCACTTTGAACTGGACTGTGTGTTTACAGGCAGTAGCAACAGCGCGACTTTAGATCATTAGAACGCATTCGCCAAAAGCCACAAAATACACCTGAATGGATTTATGCAAATATGTAAATCCTCTTAGATTTGGGAAAGACACAGTCCTACTGATCAAACAACCATGACAAGGTAGGCTCTCTCTCCCTCAGTTGCCTACGCACATCAACAAGATCAACAACTAATGCTAGCCAGAGCGAGATGAGCTAAAATCTAACGAGCGAATATTAGATAAACCCTCTCAAACTTTTTTCAGCTAGTTGGCCGTCAGAAATTGCATTGGCAGGCAATTGCAGCTTGCCTGCCAATGCATGCTCGTTCCGACCCACGTTTTGACAACTGAATGGGAACTTGCCTGCCCGCCCATTTGATTGACGCCAAATACATTTGATCGACAACTAAGAGGTATGCTAACTGTGGATAAGTCGTTCAAGTTCAGCATAGCTCGCTTGCTAGCAAAGCGATTCACGTTTCTTGCTAGCTAACCAACATCGCCAGTTGTAGCTACCGAAAAATGATATGAGGGAGAAAAGTCATTCACCCACTACTCCAATGACGTGACATCCTCCCAGCAGCTACCTAGCTAATGTTAGGCTCCGTGTTTTTAGCATGCTAAATAAATAGCTAGCCACAGAAATAGATACGCTAGCCCAGGGATGTCAAATTCAACCAGCGCACGGGCCATATTGAAAAAACGCAACGAATTCGCAGGCCAGACATAGACTATTTGTTTTTACAAAAAAAACATGCAACTGCAACCCAAACTGGCCATTGTTTTATTTCAAAAATGTATTTGTAACATTTAAACTCATTTTTGTGGTTGAATGCAGCATTACTGTATTGTGCAGTCTAAATGTATTGTAGTGGATAAGCCTAGGCTACTGCTCAAATGTTTATAAAACAAAGCTTTAATATTGCAGATAGATTGTAGCTTCCATCAACGTAATTGTCTGCATCATTTCCAATGTTTGTAAATATACAGTATATACAGTACCAGTCAAAAGTTTGGACACACCTACTCATTCCAGGGTTTTTCTTTATTTTTACTATTTTCTACATTGTAGAATAATAGTGAAGACATCAAAACTATGAAATAACACATATGGAATCATGTAGTAACCAAAAAAGTGTTAAACAAATCAAAATATATTTTATATTTGAGATTCTTCAAAGTAGCCACCCTTTGCCTTGATGACAGCTTTGAAAACTATTGGCATCAGTAGGTGTGTCCAAACTTTTGACTGGTACTGTATATATATATAAAAAAGATATATATATGTCTATTTGCAATATATTTTTAACTGTGCTCTTTCACAAAAGTTATGTACCTACCTCCCTGTGCATTCAGAAAGTATTCAGACCCATTGACCTTTTCCAAAGATTTTTACGTTACAGCCTTATTCTAACATGGATTAAATTGTTCTACACACAATACCCCATAATGACAAAGCGAAAACAGGCTTTTACATGTTCTGCCAAGCGAGCACTTAGATATGGTCATTTTCACGTTTTCATAAATTCATAAGAATGTTTGGGGATGACGTATAGTTGTCACGAGTGTCAGTGTAATGCAGTGGATCGAATTCAGGAGAATCTGTGACAGTAGTAAGTCCTTTGTGAAAATTCTATAGAAATATAGAGTGGGAAAGCGTTCGTGCGTTTGGACAGTTAATAGACACTGCAGTAAATAAAACCTAATAAAAACATATTTCTCGTCCAGAACCGGAGTCTACACAGACCGGTGAGCCATAGCCAATCAGAACTACAGTAGGCCTATATGTAAATAAACCATTTGCCACACGGGCCTGCCATCATTCACTTTGAACTGGACTGTGTGTTTACAGGCAGTAGCAACAGCGCGACTTTAGATCATTAGAACGCATTCGCCAAAAGCCACAAAATACACCTGAATGGATTTATGCAAATATGTAAATCCTCTTAGATTTGGGAAAGACACAGTCCTACTGATCAAACAACCATGACAAGGTAGGCTCTCTCTCCCTCAGTTGCCTACGCACATCAACAAGATCAACAACTAATGCTAGCCAGAGCGAGATGAGCTAAAATCTAACGAGCGAATATTAGATAAACCCTCTCAAACTTTTTCAGCTAGTTGGCCGTCAAAATTGCATTGGCAGGCAATTGCAGCTTGCCTGCCAATGCATGCTCGTTCCGACCCACGTTTTGACAACTGAATGGGAACTTGCCTGCCCGCCCATTTGATTGACGCCAAATACATTTGATCGACAACTAAGAGGTATGCTAACTGTGGATAAGTCGTTCAAGTTCAGCATAGCTCGCTTGCTAGCAAAGCGATTCACGTTTCTTGCTAGCTAACCAACATCGCCAGTTGTAGCTACCGAAAAATGATATGAGGGAGAAAAGTCATTCACCCACTACTCCAATGACGTGACATCCTCCCAGCAGCTACCTAGCTAATGTTAGGCTCCGTGTTTTTAGCATGCTAAATAAATAGCTAGCCACAGAAATAGATACGCTAGCCCAGGGATGTCAAATTCAACCAGCGCACGGGCCATATTGAAAAAATGCAACGAATTCGCAGGCCAGACATAGACTATTTGTTTTTACAAAAAAAACATGCAACTGCAACCCAAACTGGCCATTGTTTTATTTCAAAAATGTATTTGTAACATTTAAACTCATTTTTGTGGTTGAATGCAGCATTACTGTATTGTGCAGTCTAAATGTATTGTAGTGGATAAGCCTAGGCTACTGCTCAAATGTTTATAAAACAAAGCTTTAATATTGCAGATAGATTGTAGCTTCCATCAACGTAATTGTCTGCATCATTTCCAATGTTTGTAAATATACAGTATATACAGTACCAGTCAAAAGTTTGGACACACCTACTCATTCCAGGGTTTTTCTTTATTTTTACTATTTTCTACATTGTAGAATAATAGTGAAGACATCAAAACTATGAAATAACACATATGGAATCATGTAGTAACCAAAAAAAGTGTTAAACAAATCAAAATATATTTTATATTTGAGATTCTTCAAAGTAGCCACCCTTTGCCTTGATGACAGCTTTGAAAACTCTTGGCATCAGTAGGTGTGTCCAAACTTTTGACTGGTACTGTATATATATATAAAAAAGATATATATATGTCTATTTGCAATATATTTTTAACTGTGCTCTTTCACAAAAGTTATGTACCTACCTCCCTGTGCATTCAGAAAGTATTCAGACCCATTGACCTTTTCCAAAGATTTTTACGTTACAGCCTTATTCTAACATGGATTAAATTGTTCTACACACAATACCCCATAATGACAAAGCGAAAACAGGCTTTTAGATGTATTACAAATAAAAAACTGAAATATCAAATTTACGTAAGTATTCAGACCCTCAACATTTGCAAAGTGAATACCACTGCGCATCCTCAAAGCATGCGCAGACCAGCTGGCAGGTGTCTTCACAGACATTTCCAATCTCTCCTTGTCCCAGTCTGTATTCCCAACATGTTTCAAGCTGACCACCATGGTCCCTGTCCCCAAGAGCACCAAGGTAACCTGTCTAAATGACTATGGCCCTGTAGCGCTCACATCTGTAATCATGAAGTGCTTTGAAAGGCTGGTCGTGACACACATCAACACCATCATCCCAGACACTTTAGACCCACTCCAATTCGCATACCGCCCCAACAGATGACGC
Source organism: Coregonus clupeaformis (assembly GCF_020615455.1). Classification (NCBI taxonomy): domain Eukaryota; kingdom Metazoa; phylum Chordata; class Actinopteri; order Salmoniformes; family Salmonidae; genus Coregonus; species Coregonus clupeaformis. The sequence continues at coordinate 4,793,550 of NC_059215.1, forward strand.
AATCTCAATTGCACACTGTCCTCTCCCACCTGGACAAGAGGGGAAATAACTATGTGAGAATGCTGTTCATAGATCCCAGCTCAGCGTTCAACACCATGTCACCTCCATAGTCCTCTCCAAGCTCATCACCAAGCTAGGGGACCCTGGGACTGAATCCCTCCTTCTGTAACTGGATCCTGGATTTGCCGCCCCCAGGTGGTGAGGGTAGGCAACAACACCTCAGCCACGCTGACCCTCAACACGGGGGACCCTCAGGGGTGCGTGCTCAGTGCCCTCCTGTACTCCCTGTTCACCCACGACTGCTTGGCCACGCACGACTCCAACACCATCATCAAGTTTGCTGACGACGCGACAGTGGTAGGCCTGATCACCGACAGCGATGAGTCAGCCTACAGGGAGGAGGTCAGAGACTTGGCAGTGTGTTTCCAGGACAACAACCTCTCCCTCAACGTCAGTAAGACCAAGGAGCTGATGGTGGACTACAGGAGAAAGAGGGGAGACCACGCCTCCATCCACATCGACGGGGCTGTAGTGGAGCGGGCTGAGAGCTTTAAGTTCCTTGCGTCCACATCACTAAGAACTTAACATGGTCCACACACACACCGCCACAGTCGTGAAGAGGGCACGTCAGCCCTATTCGATTTGGCATGGGCCCTTGGATCCTCAAACAGTTCTACAGCTGCACCATCGAGAGCATCTTGACTGGCTGCATCACCGCTTGGTATGGCAAATGCACCTCCCTTGACCTCAAAGAGCTACAGAGTGCAGACCAGTGGCGGTCAGTGACGTTTAAGATGAGGGAGGTTTAAATTATTTCTATTACAACATATTGGATGTAGTGGAGCGGGCTGAGAGCTTTAAGTTCCTTGGCGTCCACATCACTAAGAACTTAACATGGTCCACACACACCTGTGCAGTTGTGAATAGGGCACGTCAGCGCCTCTTCCCCCTCAGGAGGCTGAACATATTTGGCATGGTCCCTTGGATCCTCAAACAGTTCTACAGCTGCACCATCGAGAGCATCTTGACTGGCTGCATCGCCGCTTGCTATGGCAAATGCACATCCGACCACAAAGCTCTACAGAGGGTGGTGCGGACAGCCCAGTACATCACTGAGGCTGAGCTCCCTGCCATCCAGGACCACTATATCAGAGAGTGTGAAAGGAAGGTCCGAAAAACTGCCAAAGTCTCCAGCCACAGACTGTTCACTCTGCTACCATCCGGCAAACGGTACCAGAGCACCGGCTCTCGGACCAACAGGCTCATTCTCTTACCCATTTGTCAACATGGCAAAGACAAGAGAACACACCATTCAAGTAAGGCAGATTTGTGTCGACCTTCATAAGTCAGGCAATGGCTACAAGAAAATAGCCACTCGCCTTAACTTGCCCGTATCTACAGTCAGAGGAATCATTAAGAAGTTTAAAACAACTGGAACAGTGACAAACAAGGCTGGAAGAGGTCCCAAGTTTATCTTGCCACAACGCACAGTGAGGAGGATGGTAAGAGAAGTAAAAAAAGTCCTAAGCTCACTGTCACAGAATTGCATCAAAGAGTGGCATCTTGGGGTCACAAAGTCTCCAAAACAACCATCAGACGCTCTCTACATGCCAACAAGCTGTTTGGGAGGCATGCAAGGAAAAAGCCTTTTCTCACTAACACTCAAAACGTAAACGTCTGGAGTTTGCTAAGCGGCACTGGGACTTCAACTGGGATCGTGTGCTTTGGTCAGATGAGACTAAGATTGAGCTTTTTGGCAACAAACACTCTAAGTGGGTCTGGCGTAAAACAAAAGATGAGCATGCCGAAAAGCACCTCATGCCCACCGTGAAGTATGGTGGAGGATCTGTGATGCTGTGGGCCTGTTTCTCTTCCAAAGGCCCTGGGAACCTTGTTAGGGTGCATGGCATTATGAACGCTTTGAACTACCAGGACATTTTAAATAAAAACCTGATGGCCTCTGCCAGAAAGCTGAAGATGGGTAACGTCATTGGGTCTTTCAGCAGGATAATGATCCAAAACATGTGGCAAAATCTACACAAAAATGGTTCAGCAGTCACAAACTCAAGGTCCTCCCATGGCCATCTCAGTCCCCAGACCTCAACCCAATCGAAAACCTGTGGGGGCGAGCTAAAGAGGAGAGTGCATAAGAGAGGACCCAGGGACACTGGATGATCTAGAAAGATTGTGCAAAGAAGAATGGTCAAAGATCCCTCTCTCTGTGTTCTCCAATCTTGTGAAATGTTATAGGAGGAGATTAAGTGTTGTCTTGTTGGCAAAAGGGGGTTGTACAAAGTATTAACATCAGGGGTGCCAATAATTGTGGGACACATGATTTCAAGTTTTTTTTTTTCTAAATGTGTGATTTTTTTTTTTTACACCAAAGTAATGTACTTAAATAAAAGGTTGGATTTTTCTCTTTTTTTGCATTTGGGTTCTATGTTGTTTAAAAAAAAAAGGAGAATTTTTGGAAGTCCTCGACCACATCTTAAACAGGGGTGCCAATAATTGTGGAGGGCACTGTATATACACTCTCACACTACATTGACATTTTAGTCATTTAACAGACACTCTTATCCAAAGCAACTTACAGGTGCAATTAGCGTTAAGTGCCTTGCTCAAGGGCACATCAACATATTTTTTACCTAGTCGGCTCAGGGATTCAAACCAGAAACCCTTTGGTTACTGGCCCAACACTCTTAACTGCTAGGCTACCTGCTGCCACGCAAAACCACATACACATACACTACATACTAATAATACGCACACACGGAAAGACACACACACACACAAACACACATAAAGCATAACATAAACTACTGTCCTGTATCACCACAGACAACGTGGCTGTAGTGAGGCAACTGAACTGGCCCGTGGCTAAATTGCTCAATCTCTCATCTCGCTGTCACGAACGGCGTCTAGGGCCTATGGAGAACTCTGAGCTGACCTGCAGAAGGGCCAGATGGAGCTGAACGTCCCAAATCACAGCCTCATTCAGTTTAACCATTTATTTACGGTGCCTTCAGAAAGTATTCATACCCCTTGACTTATTCCACATTTTGTTTGTGTTACAGCCTGAATTCAACATGGATTCAATATCATTTTTTTTTTCTCACGCATCTAAAACACAATATACCCCATAATGACAAAGTGAAAACATGTTTTTAGAAATGTTTGCAAATGTATAGAAAATTAAATACAGAAATATCTCATTTACATAAGTATTCACACTCCTGAGTCAATACTTAGTAAAAGCACCTTTGGCAGCGATTACAGCTGTGAGTCTTTCTGGGTAAGTCTCTAAGAGCTTTGTACACCTGGATTATGCAACATTTGCCAATTATTATTTTCTAAATGCTTCAAGCTCTGTGAAATTGGTTGTTGATCATCGACTATGATCATTGCTAGAATCAAATCAAATTAAATCAAATCAAATTTTATTGGTCACATGCGCCGAATACAACAGGTGCAGACATTACAGTGAAATGCTTACTTACAGCCCTTAACCAACAGTGCATTTATTTTAAACAAAAAAAGTAAGAATAAAACAACAACAAAAAAAGTGTTGAGAAAAAAAGAGCAGAAGTAAAATAAAGTGACAGTAGGGAGGCTATATATACAGTAAAATAAAGTGACAGTAGGGGAGGCTATATATACAGGGGGTACCGTTGCAGAGTCAATGTGCGGGGGCACCGGCTAGTTGAGGTAGTTGAGGTAATATGTACATGTGGGTAGAGTTAAAGTGACTATGCATAAATACTTACTTAACAGAGTAGCAGCAGCGTAAAAGGATGGGGTGGGGGGGGCAGTGCAAATAGTCCGGGTAGCCATGATTAGCTGTTCAGGAGTCTTATGGCTTGGGGGTAGAAGCTGTTGAGAAGTCTTTTGGACCTAGACTTGGCACTCCGGTACCGCTTGCCGTGCGGTAGCAGAGAGAACAGTCTATGACTAGGGTGGCTGGAGTCTTTGACAATTTTGAGGGGCCTTCCTCTGACACCGCCTGGTATAGAGGTCCTGGATGGCAGGGAGCTTTGCCCCAGTGATGTACTGGGCCGTACGCACTACCCGCTGTAGTGCCTTGCGGTCAGAGGCCAAGCAGTTGCCATACCAGGCGGTGATGCAACCAGTCAGGATGCTCTCGATGGTGCAGCTGTAGAATTTTTTGAGGATCTGAGGACCCATGCCAAATCTTTTTAGTCTCCTGAGGGGGAATAGGCTTTGTCGTGCCCTCTTCACGACTGTCTTGGTGTGTTTGGACCATGATAGTTCGTTGGTGATGTGGACACCAAGGAACTTGAAGCTCTCAACCTGTTCCACTACAGCCCCGCCGATGAGAATGGGGGCGTGCTCAGTCCTCTTTTTTTTCCTGTAGTCCACAATCATCTCCTTTGTCTTGGTCACGTTGAGGGAGAGGTTGTTGCCCTGGCACCACACGGCCAGATCTCTGACCTCCTCCCATAGGCTGTCTCATCGTTGTCGGTGATCAGGCCTACCACTGTTGTGTCGTCGGCAAACTTAATGATGGTGTTGGAGTCGTGCCTGGCCATGCAGTCATGGGTGAACAGAGAGTACAGGAGGGGACTGAGCACGCACCCTGAGGGGCCCCCGTGTTGAGGATCAGTGTGGCAGATGTGTTGTTACCTACCCTTACCACCTGGGGCGGCCCGTCAGGAAGTCCAGGATCCAGTTGCAGAGGGAGGTGTTTAGTCCCAGGATCCTTAGCTTAGTGATGAGCTTAGAGGGCACTATGGTGTTGAATGCTGAGCTGTAGTCAATGAATAGCATTCTCACGTAGGTGTTCCTCTTGTCCAGGTGGGAAAGGGCAGTGTGGAGTGCGATAGAGATTGCATCATCTGTGGATCTGTTGGGGCGGTATGCAAATTGGAGTGGGTCTAGGGTTTCTGGGATTATGCTGTTGATGTGAGCCATGACCAGTCTTTCAAAGCACTTCATGGCTACAGACGTCAGTGCTACGGGTCGGTAGTCATTTAGGCAGGTTATCTTAGAGTTCTTGGGCACGGGGACTATGGTGGTCTGCTTGAAACATTTTCAGGTCTTGCCATAGATTTTCAAGTAGATTTAAATCAAAACTGTAACTCGGCCACTCCGGAACATTCATTGACTTCTTGGTAAGCAACTCCAGTGTAGATTTGGCCTTGTGTTTTAGGTTATTGTCCTGCTGAAAGGTGAATTCATCTCCCAGTGTCTGGTGGAAAGCAGACTGAACCTGGTTTGCCTCAAGGATTTTGCCTGTGCTTAGCTCCATTCCGTTTCTTTTTTATCCTGAAAAACTCCTCTGCCCTTAACGATTACAAGCATACCCATAACATGATGCAGCCACGACTATGCGTGAAAATATGGAGAGTGGTACTCTGTAATGTGTTGTATTGGATTTGCCCCAAACATAACACTTTGTATTCAGGACATGAAGTTAATTGCTTTGTTAAATTTTTTTGCAGTATTACGGAATACTTTTTATTCTGTACATTTTACATTTACTTTATTTAGCAGACGCTCTTATCCAGAGCGACTTACAGGAGCAATTAGAGTTAAGTGCCTTGCTCAAGGGCACATCGACATATTTTTCACCTAGTCGGCTCTGGGATTAGAACCAGCGACATTTCAGGTACTGGCACAACGCTCTTAACCACTAAGCTACCTGCCGCTTCCTTCTTTTCACTCTGTCAATTAGGTTAGTATTGTGGAGTAACAACAATGTTGTTGATCCATCCTCAGTTATCTCCTATCACAGCCATTAAACTCTGTAACTGTTTTAAAGTCACCATTGGCCTCATGGTGAAATCAATGAGCGGTTTCCTTCCACTCCGGCAACTGAGTTAGGAAGGACTCCTTTATCTTTGCAGTGAATGGGTGTATTGATACACCATCCAAAGTGTAATTAATAACTTCACCATGCTCAAAGGGATATTCAATGTCAGTTTTTTTTTTTTTTTTTCTACCCATCTACCAATAGGTGCCCTTCTTTGCGAGGCATTGGAAAACCCCACTCTTTGTGGTTGAAAACCTCCCTGGTTGTGGTTGAAAACCTCCCTTTTTGTGGTTGAATCTGTGTTTGAAATTCACTGCTTGACTGAGGGACCTTACAGATAATTGTATATTAGGTAGTCAATAAACAAATCTTGTTAAACACTGTTATTGCACACAGAGTCCATGCAACTTATTATGTGATTTGTTAAGCACACTTTTACTCCTGAACTTATTTGGGCTTGCCATAACAAAGGGGTTGAATACTTATTGATTCAATACATTTTCAGCTTTTCATTTTTAATGTATTAGTAAACAAATGTGAAAAACATAATTCCACTCTGACATTATGGGGTGTTGTGTGTAGGCCAGTGACAAAACATCTCTATTTAATCCATTTTAAATTCAACACAACAAAATGTGGAAAAGGTCAGTGAATACTTTCTGAAGGCACTGCACATACACACACACACACACACACACACACACATCATTTCCTGCTGCTATTCTGTTCTTTATTCAACTCTTATTATGATCTATCCTGATGCCTAGTCACTTTACCCTGCCTTCATGTACATATCTACCTCAAATACCTTATTATTATCTATCCTGATGCCTAGTCACTTTACCCTGCCTTCATGTACATATCTACCTCAAATACCTTATTATTATCTATCCTGATGCCTAGTCACTTTACCCTGCCTTCATGTACATATCTACCTCAAATACCTTATTATTATCTATCCTGATGCCTAGTCACTTTACCCTGCCTTCATGTACATATCTACCTCAAATACCTTATTATTATCTATCCTGATGCCTAGTCACTTTACCCTGCCTTCATGTACATATCTACCTCAAATACCTTATTATTATCTATCCTGATGCCTAGTCACTTTACCCTGCCTTCATGTACATATCTACCTCAAATACCTTATTATTATCTATCCTGATGCCTAGTCACTTTACCCTGCCTTCATGTACATATCTACCTCAAATACCTTATTATTATCTATCCTGATGCCTAGTCACTTTACCCTGCCTTCATGTACATATCTACCTCAAATACCTTATTATTATCTATCCTGATGCCTAGTCACTTTACCCTGCCTTCATATACATATCTACCTCAAATACCTTATTATTATCTATCCTGATGCCTAGTCACTTTACCCTGCCTTCATGTACATATCTACCTCAAATACCTTATTATTATCTATCCTGATGCCTAGTCACTTTACCCTGCCTTCATGTACATATCTTTCTCAAATACCTTATTATTATCTATCCTGATGTCTAGTCACTTTACCCTGCCTTCATGTACATATCTACCTCAAATACCTTATTATTATCTATCCTGATGCCTAGTCACTTTACCCTGCCTTCATGTACATATGTACCTCAAATACCTTATTATTATCTATCCTGATGTCTAGTCACTTTACCCTGCCTTCATGTACATATCTACCTCAAATACCTTATTATTATCTATCCTGATGCCTAGTCACTTTACACTGCCTTCATATACATATCTACCTCAAATACCTTATTATTATCTATCCTGATGTCTAGTCACTTTACCCTGCCTTCATGTACATATCTACCTCAAATTGATCTGGTACTGGTACTCCCTGTATATAGCTGCACATTGATCAGGTACTGGTACTCCCTATATTTAGCTCCATTCTTGTGTATTTTATTTTATTCCTCGTGTTACTATTACATTTTTAATTTTTTTAACTCTGTATTGTTTGTAA
>NC_059215.1:4806291-4866291 GCF_020615455.1 Coregonus clupeaformis
CTACCTATCGAACCTCTATCCGAGCGGTCACTCATATCAACAGAGCTGTCGCTAGGTGGATCGATGGTCAGCAGGGGCAGGTGAGATCCTCTCAGGCTGTGGTCTCTACACTCTGTACAGGGGGTGCTACGTCGGCTGTTACTGCTGCCCCCTCCCTCTGTTTCCCGGCTGTCCTCGCGGCCCCCCACCCCAACGCCACCCACTCCAGGGCTCCAGTACTCTGTGTCGGTGCTGCTGGGGACGCGGTCCAGGAACAGGGGTGAGGAGGGGAGCCCGTCATCAATGTAGAGGGTCACGTCGCTGTAGGAGGTGGCTGTGCTGTCCTCGTGCATGCTCTGTCTCTCTCCTCCTCCTCCTCCTCCTCCTCTTCCTCCGCCCCTCTGTCTGTCTCCCTCCCTCGGTCTCCAAACACACTCTCCAAAGTCGTCTGCCACCACCCCTGTCTCGCCTCCGTCACCTTCCTCCTCCTCCTGAGAGTCTTCTACAGCAGACTGACAGGTCAGGACGTCATCGATGGAGTCAGCCAGGGACTTCACCTAAAGGGTGGATAAAGACAGATGTCGGATGTAGTGATCATAATATAATATCCGTATCTAGAAAAACCTAAGTTCCCCAAAGACTGGACCTGAAACGGTGTACGAACGATCATACAAGAGGTTTTGTAATGATTCCTACGTCGAAGATGATGAAAAATATTTGTTGGTCTGATGTGTGTATTGAGGAACAACCTGACGCCGCACTTGAAGCACTTATGAAACCGCTTCTTCCGGTTACTGACAGGCATGCGCCCCATCAATAAACTGACTGTTAGAGCTGCCAAATCCCCATGGATAGATGATGAATATGAAAAACTGTATGGCTGAGAGGGACGCGGCAAAGGCAGTAGCAAATACGTCTGACAACACAGCAGACTGGCAACCGTACAGTCAATTGAGAAATAACGTAACTAAACTAAACAAAAAGAAGCAGAAACTAGGTTTAGTTGTAGATGTAGTTACTGTATCACAGTAGCTGGATAGATTGAGAATGTGAAAGCGAATCACATTAATTATTTACAACTGGAAAAGGTACATTCTCTTAAGAGATTGTGTATGCTTGCTCTGGCTGTCTGGAAGTATATTTCATGGCAGTGGAAGAAGTTGTAGTGATACACTCTGTAACTGTCCCTCGTAAGGCTGGTTTCCAGAACACAATTCTCCTGGGCTCAACGGAAAATCTCCAGTACTAATATGTGTCTGGGAAACCAGCCCATAGTTTCCTCCCTTTTACTGCAAAATAATTAAATCTGACCTAAATATCGCTTGTCATTAAAATGCTTGACGTCTTACCAAGATAAATGATCTTAGTGCAGCCCCCTGTTCCTCTCACCTGTTTGGAGAATGTCTCGTCCAGGTGTGTGTACTCCTCTCTGTCCCCCTGGCACTGTGAAGGAGACCCAGCCTCCATCTCTTCATCACCAGGCTGGCCCTGGCCCTGCCGTTGGTCAAACGAGTACTGCAGTCTCATGTTAGACAGGATGATACGGCGAGTCATTCGGCTCTCAGAGGCAGAGCTTCTCAGCCGCTCAAAGTTCTTGTTCATGCGGTACTGACGGAATGCCGTCTGGATGGTGCGCGCCGCCCGCCGACTCAGGAAGTAACCGCCATACTTCCTCTCCAGCATCTCCACCTGACAGGAAACAGGAAGTGGAGATGACCAATGAGAAAGTGGGAGAAAGTGGAGAGGACCAATGAGGGAGAAGGAGGAAGTGGAAAATATCAATCAGAGAGTGGGAGGAAGTGGAAAGGACCAATGACAGAGTGAGAGGAAGTGGAAAGGACTAATTAGAGAGAAGGGGGAAGTTGTGAGGACCAAATACAGAGTGGGAGGAAGTAGAAATGACCAATCAGAGTAGAGGGAAGTGGACAGGACCAATGACAGAGTGGGAGGAAGTGGAAAGGACCAATCAGAGAGTAGGGGGAAGTGGAGAGGACCAATGACAGAGGGGGAGGAAGTGGAGGGGACCAATGAGAGAGCTGGAGATTAGGGGAGCTTTGTGAGGGAATATTGCCATAGCAACCCTATAGAAATTGGTCATTTCTATAGCCTCTGTTTGAAAATATGTTATTTTGTTTCTGTTGGAAAGGACCTGAACCAGGGTTATGTTCACTAGTTTAACTTCATTACGTCACACAGAATCAGAACACATAACAATATAGAATACAACATCAGAAATCTAAATCAGCCAAACTATTCATACATCACTACTGTATGCAATCATTATATCGTAGTAACAAGCATAGACTATAATCTGCTGCATTACAAATGGAGAAAGCCTTGTATACATTCTTCTCCCGTGGGTCCGTGGAGAACTCATAGTTGTCAGACAGGGCTTTGTACCTCTATAATAATATAATAACAATAATAATATAATATAAAATAATAATAATAGTATTAATAATAATATGCTAACCTTGTCCTGTAGATCTGTGGAGAGCTCATAGCTGTCGGACAAGGCTTTGCGCCTCTATAATAATAATGTAATAATAATATGATAATATGCTAACCTTCTTGTCCTGTAGATCTGTGGAGAGCTCATAGCTGTCAGACAAGGCTTTGCGCCTCTATAATAATAATGTAATAATAACATGATAATATGCTAACCTTCTTGTCCTGTAGATCTGTGGAGAGCTCATAGCTGTCGGACAGGGCTTTGCAGCGCTTGTTGTCCTCCACCTCCTGCTTCCGCAGCGCCAGGCTGGCAGGCTGGTGCCGGGTCCTCTGGGCCCAGGCCAGTGAGGCAGGACTGGGGGGAGCCACCGGGGGTCCCTGGGGGTGATGGTGGGATCGGGGGCCCGGTGGGCCAGGGCCACTGCTGTAGCGGTGATCAGAGGAGCTGCCCAGGTAGGGCCCCTGGCTACAGGTGATGTCGGAGAAACTGCCCGTGTCGCCACATGGAGTCTCTTCCACACTGGGGGGGGAGAGAGAGAGAGAGAGAGAGAGAGAGAGAGAGAGAGAGAGAGAGAGAGAGAGAGAGAGAGAGAGAGAGAGAGAGAGAGAGAGAGAGAGAGAGAGAGAGAGGACAGTGTATTTAACAATTGTGAACAGTGAAAGAGAGGGTAGGGAGGATATCAGAGGATAACCTTAAATCCTATCATTAAAGTGCTTGACCTGGGGTATCATTATAGACCTGGGGTATCATTATAGACCTGGGATATCATTATAGACCTGGGATATCATTATAGACCTGGGATATCATTATAGACCTGGGATATCATTATAGACCTGGGGTAACATTATAGACCTGGGGTATCATTATAGACCTAGGGTATCATTATAGACCTGGGGTATCATTATAGACCTGGGGTATCATTATAGACCTGGGATATCATTATAGACCTGGGGTATCATTATAGACCTGGGATATCATTATAGACCTGGGATATCATTATAGACCTGGGGTATCATTATAGACCTGGGGTATCATTATAGACCTGGGGTATCATTATAGACCTGGGGTATCATTATAGACCTGGGGTATCATTATAGACCTGGGGTATCATTATAGACCTGGGGTATCATTATAGACCTGGGGTATCATTATAGACCTGGGGTATCATTATAGACCTGGGATATCATTATAGACCTGGGGTATCATTATAGACCTGGGGTATCATTATAGACCTGGGGTATCATTATAGACCTGGGGTATCATTATAGACCTGGGATATCATTATAGACCTGGGGTATCATTATAGACCTGGGGTATCATTATAGACCTGGGGTATCATTATAGACCTGGGATATCATTATAGACCTGGGGTATCATTATAGACCTGGGGTATCATTATAGAGCTGGGGTATCATTATAGACCTGGGGTATCATTATAGACCTGGGGTATCATTATAGACCTGGGATATCATTATAGACCTGGGATATCATTATAGACCTGGGATATCATTATAGACCTGGGGTATCATTATAGACCTAGGGTATCATTATAGTGCTGGGGTATCATTATAGACCTGGGGGTTTTCAGACATCAGATTGTAAGATAAACACACCAAATAAACACTTCTGATAAATTCACCGTCCTGGACTCATAGCAGAGCAGCAACACAACACAACCACCATTTAGTTGGTACCAGGGGAAAGCTGTACAGTGAGGGAAAAAAAGTATTTGATCCCCTGCTGATTTTGTACGTTTGCCCACTGACAAAGACATGATCAGTCTATAATTTTAATGGTAGGTTTATTTGAACAGTGAGAGACAGAATAACAACAACAAAATCCTGAAAAATGCATGTCAAAAATGTTATAAATTGATTTGCATTTTAATGAGGGAAATAAGTATTTGACCCCTCTGCAAAACATGACTTAGTACTTGGTGGCAAAACCCTTGTTGGCAATCACAGAGGTCAGACGTTTCTTGTAGTTGGCCACCAGGTTTGCACACATCTCAGGAGGGATTTTGTCCCACTCCTCTTTGCAGATCTTCTCCAAGTCATTAAGGTTTCGAGGCTGACGTTTGGCAACTCGAACCTTCAGCTCCCTCCACAGATTTTCTATGGGATTAAGGTCTGGAGACTGGCTAGGCCACTCCAGGACCTTAGTGTGCTTCTTCTTGAGCCACTCCTTTGTTGCCTTGGCTATGTGTTTTGATTCATTGTCATAATGGAATCGACCCATTTTCAATGCCCTGGCTGAGGGAAGGAGGTTCTTACCCAAGATTTGACGGTACATGGCCCCATCCATCGTCCCTTTGATGCGGTGAAGTTGTCCTGTCCCCTTAGCAGAAAAACACCCCCAAAGCATAATGTTTCCACCTCCATGTTTGACGGTGGGGATGGTGTTCTTGGGGTCATAGGCAGCATTCCTCCTCCTCCAAACACGACGAGTGGTCATGGCTCACATCAACAGCATAATCCCAGAAACCCTAGACCCACTCCAATTTGCATACCGCCCCAACAGATCCACAGATGATGCAATCTCTATCGCACTCCACACTGCCCTTTCCCACCTGGACAAGAGGAACACCTACGTGAGAATGCTATTCATTGACTACAGCTCAGCATTCAACACCATAGTGCCCTCTAAGCTCATCACTAAGCTAAGGATCCTGGGACTAAACACCTCCCTCTGCAACTGGATCCTGGACTTCCTGACGGGCCGCCCCAGGTGGTAAGGGTAGGTAACAACACATCTGCCACACTGATCCTCAACACGGGGGCCCCTCAGGGGTGCGTGCTCAGTCCCCTCCTGTACTCTCTGTTCACCCATGACTGCATGGCTAGGCACGACTCCAACACCATCATTAAGTTTGCCGACGACACAACAGTGGTAGGCCTGATCACCGACAACGATGAGACAGCCTATAGGGAGGAGGTCAGAGATCTGGCCGTGTGGTGCCAGGACAACAACCTCTCCCTCAACGTGACCAAGACAAAGGAGATGATTGTGGACTACAGGAAAAAAAGAGGACTGAGCACGCCCCCATTCTCATCGGCGGGGCTGTAGTGGAACAGGTTGAGAGCTTCAAGTTCCTTGGTGTCCACATCACCAACGAACTATCATGGTCCAAACACACCAAGACAGTCGTGAAGAGGGCACGACAAAGCCTATTCCCCCTCAGGAGACTAAAAAGATTTGGCATGGGTCCTCAGATCCTCAAAAATTCTACAGCTGCACCATCGAGAGCATCCTGACTGGTTGCATCACCGCCTGGTATGGCAACTGCTTGGCCTCTGACCGCAAGGCACTACAGAGGGTAGTGCGTACGGCCCAGTACATCACTGGGGCAAAGCTCCCTGCCATCCAGGACCTCTATACCAGGCGGTGTCAGAGGAAGGCCCTCAAAATTGTCAAAGACTCCAGCCACCCTAGTCATAGACTGTTCTCTCTGCTACCGCACGGCAAGCGGTACCGGAGTGCCAAGTCTAGGTCCAAAAGACTTCTCAACAGCTTCTACCCCCAAGCCATAAGACTCCTGAACAGCTAATCATGGCTACCCGGACTATTTGCACTGCCCCCCACCCCATCCTTTTTACGCTGCTGCTACTCTGTTAAGTATTTATGCATAGTCACTTTAACTCTACCCACATGTACATATTACCTCAACTACCTCAACTAGCCGGTGCCCCGCACATTGACAATGCAACGGTACCCCCCTGTATATATAGCCTCCCTACTGTCACTTTATTTTACTGTATATATAGCCTCCCTACTGTCACTTTATTTTACTTCTGCTCTTTTTTTCTCAACACTTTTTTGTTGTTGTTTTATTCTTACTTTTTTTGTTTAAAATAAATGCACTGTTGGTTAAGGGCTGTAAGTAAGCATTTCACTGTAATGTCTGCACCTGTTGTATTCGGCGCATGTGACCAATAAAATTTGATTTGATTTGATTTGATTTGAGTTGAATTGATGCCAAAGAGCTCCATTTTGGTCTCATCTGACTACAACACTTTCATCCAGTTCTCCTCTGAATCATTCAGATGTTCATTGGCAAACTTCAGACGGCCCTGTATATGTGCTTTCTTGAGCAGGGGGACCTTGCGGGCGCTGCAGGATTTCAGTCCTTCACAGCGTAGTGGGTTACCAATTGTTTTCTTGGTGACTGTGGTCCCAGCTGCCTTGAGATCATTGACAAGATCCTCCCGTGTAGTTCTTGGCTGATTCCTCACCGTTCTCATGATCATTGCAACTCCACGAGGTGAGATCTTGCATGGAGCCCCAGGCCGAGGGAGATTGACAGTTCTTTTGTGTTTCTTCCATTTGCGAATAATCGAACCAACTGTTGTCACCTTCTCACCAAGCTGCTTGGCGATGGTCTTGTAGCCCATTCCAGCCTTGTGTAGGTCTACAATATTGTCCCTGACATCCTTGGAGAGCTCTTTGGTCTTGGCCATGGTGGAGAGTTTGGAATCTGATTGATTGATTGCTTCTGTGTACAGGTGTCTTTTATACAGGTAACAAGCTGAGATTAGGAGCACTCCCTTTATGAGTGTGCTCCTAATCTCAGCTCGTTACCTGTATAAAAGACACCTGTGAGCCAGAAATCTTTCTGATTGAGAGGGGGTCAAATACTTATTTCCCTCATTAAAATGCAAATAAATTTATAACATTTTTGACATGCGTTTTTCTGGATTTTTGTTGTTGTAATTCTGTCTCTCACTGTTCAAATAATTCTACCATTCAAATTATAGACTGATCATGTCTTTGTCAGTGGGCAAACGTACAAAATCAGCCGGGGATCAAATACTTTTTTTCCCTCACTGTAACACAGATGGACCTAGAAGATGAGAATGACTGACTGGGGCCATGTGCAGGGATAATCGCTTCCATTTTGTCGCTGACTTCTCATATTGCTGCCGCTAATGTCCCAGTGGCTTTGGAAGTCATATTTTAAGTAATCTAATTTCTGTTCCTGTAACTCCCCTGAATGCCTCTGTCAATCCAACAGCTATTGTCAATGCATCCATGAACCAGAGTTTTACTCTTAGAACTGAAGGCGGTGAGCCCTAGTAGGAAGCTCAGCTCAAACATAAATATCACTGTCATGGCTACACCACCGGTCAAAAGGTTTAGACACACCTACTCATTCAAGGGGTTTTTCTTTATTTGTACTATCTTCTACATTGTAGAATAAAAGTGAAGACATCAAAAACTATGAAAAAACACATATGGAGTCATGTAGTAACCCCAAAAAGTGTTAAACAAATCAAAATATATGGGGGTGGGGGGGGGGGGTGAATAGTTATGCACGCTCAAGTTTTCAGTTTTTTTTTTGTCTTATTTCTTGTTTGTTTCACAAGAAAATATATTTTGCATCTTCAAAGTGATAGGCATGTTGTGTAAATCAAATGATACAAACCTCCAAAAAAAAATCTATTTTAATTCCAGGTTGTAAGGCAACAAAATAGGAAAAATGCCCAAGGGGAGTGAATACTTTCGCAAGCCACTGTACAGCCTAAGAAACAAGGTTCATGAACTTGCCAGTAACAGATAACATCCATATACTGACTATCTCCGAAACTCACTTAGACAATACCTTTGATGATACAGTGGTAGCAATACATGGTTATAACATCTACAGAAGAGACAGAAATGCTTATGGAGGAGATGTTGCTGTTTATATTCAGAGTCATATTCCTGTAAAGATTAGAGAGGATCTCATGTTAAATACTGTTGAAGTAATATGGCTACAGGTTCACCTGCCTCACCTAAAGCCCATTCTGGTGGGAAGCTGCTATAGACCACCAAGTGCTAACGGTCAGTATCTGGATAACATGTGTGAAATGCTTGATAATGTATGTGATATCAACAGAGAGGTATATTTTCTGGGTGACTGGCTTTCATCAAGCTGCCCACTCAAGAAAAAGCTTCAAACTGTAACCAGTGCTTGCAACCTGGTTCAGGTTATCAGTCAATCTACCAGGGTAGTTCCAAACGGCACAGGAATGAAATCATCCACATGTATTGATCACATCTTTACTAATGCTGCAGAAATCTGTTCTAAAGCAGTATCCAGATCCATCGGATGTATTGATCACAATATAGTAGCCATATCTAGGAAACCCAAAGTTCCAAAGACTGGGCCTAATATAGTGTATAAGAGGTCATACAATAAGTGTTGTAGTGATTCCTACAGTATGTTGCAGACGCTGCACTTGACACATTTAATGAAATTGCTTATTCCAGTTACTAATAAGCATGCACCCATTAAGAAAATGACTGTAAAAAAAATGGTTAAATGTGAGAGGGATAGGTATGTTGGAAGTACTCAGCTGTCTGTTTAAACTCCTAGCACACAGCTCAGACACCCATGCATACCCCACAAGACGTGCCACAAGGGGTCTATTCACAGTCCAGAACAGACTCCGGGAAATGCGCAGTACTACATAGAGCCATGACTACATAGAACTCTATTCCACATCATGTGTAATGATGTCATGTCATAGTATTGTGAGGACAGAGGAAGAGTTAAGAGATGAGTGGTTTGGGGCCATGAAGTCTACATTCATTATGTCAAGGTAGATTAGTGATGTTTAGGATAGCATGAGTGATGTTTAGGATAGTGACTTGGGGTAAAGAGTGATGAACATCAAAGACAGGGAGTGCCCATGGAGACTTGCCAGATGTTTGCCAGGAAGAGGGTAATAAAGGGTATATAAGGTAGAGTGTCTTCTTTGTTCAAGAGTTCAACTGACGAAGGGCAAAGCCATGTCCGTTGATTAGATGAACCCACGAGCTCGTGATTCAATAAATACTTGATAGGAAATCTCCACAAAGTGTCTAAGTATATCCTTGCATCCTTGATTCTTTGATACCTGAGAAACTCATCATAACATCATGTAACTACTGCAAGCAGTAAAATTAGATTTAAAAAACAGATAAAACTACACCTGGTGATGTAGTGGTGATGTACTGGTGATGTACTATTGATGTAATGGTGATGTAGTGGTGATGTAATGGTGATGTACTATTGATGTACTGGTGATGTACTGGTGATGTACTATTGATGTAATGGTGATGTAGTGGTGATGTAATGGTGATGTACTATTGATGTACTGGTGATGTAGTGGTGATGTAATGGTGATGTAGTGGTGATGTAATGGTGATGTAGTGGTGATGTAATGGTGATGTACTATTGATGTACTGGTGATGTACTATTGATGTAATGGTGATGTACTGGTGTTGTACTGGTGATGTAGTGGTGATGTAGTGGTGGTGTACTGGTGATGTAGTGGTGATGTACTGGTGATGTACTGGTGATGTAGTGGTGATGCTATGTGATGTACTGGTTCATTTTATTTATAGTGTGATGTTCCTTAATGTGTCTGGACCCCAGGAGAGTAGCTGCTGCCTTGGCAGGAACCAATGGGGATCCATAAAAAAACCCAGGAAGAGTAGCTGCTGCCTTGGCAGGAACCAATGGGGATCCTTAATAAATACTCATAAAAATAGAGTCACATGTTGTTGGTGAGTCACTACTGCTAAGAGAGAGGCACTATGCAGGCGGGGGGTGAGAGAGAGAGAGAGAGAGAGAGAGAGAGAGAGAGAGAGAGAGAGAGAGAGAGAGAGAGAGAGAGAGAGAGAGAGAGGCTATAATTCAGGCTACAATGTAGGCCTAATGACAATCGCAGAATGTCATTACATTACACAGAGGTGTTTTGTAACAGATATCTGTTTCCATTCATCAAACTGCGGCTGCACAGTGCCCTGTTGGGGTTTGGATGCTGACATTATTTTGTGAGAGGACGAACGTGAGCTGGTAGCCTACAGGAGCGCCTTTATTAAGTGATTGATTGACAAACAGATGAAAACATCATGACTGGTTGTGTTTATGCCACATTAAAACGTATTGCATGTTAAAAGTGATATGACTTATCTTTACTAGGCCCACGGAGATCGTATATGAAATCAATAAGGATTCTATAGGTTACACATAGGCTATAACAAATGTTTTTTTTTTATGTGTTTGCACGCTTGGGTATCCCATACCGGTAAGAAATTAAATATACTTTCACCCCTGTATAATAGAGTTATGAATCAGAACCCTATTCTCTCTCCTCTGACAGTAGAGTATTCCCTGTTGTCAACTCCTTTATTCTCTCTCCTCTGACAGTACAGTATTCACTGTTGACAACTCCTGTATTCTCTCTCCTCTGACAGTACAGTATTCCCTGTTGTCAACTCCTTTATTCTCTCTCCTCTGACAGTACAGTATTCCCTGTTGTCTACTCCTTTATTCTCTCTCCTCTGACAGTGAAGTATTCCCTGTTGTCAACTCCTTTATTCTCTCTCCTCTGACAGTGAAGTATTCCCTGTTGTCAACTCCTTTATTCTCTCTCCTCTGACAGTACAGTATTCCCTGTTGTCAACTCCTTTATTCTCTCTCCTCTGACAGTACAGTATTCCCTGTTGTCAACTCCTTTATTCTCCCTCCTCTGACAGTACAGTATTCCCTGTTGTCAACTCCTTTATTCTCTCTCCTCTGACAGTACAGTTTTCCCTGTTGTCAACTCCTTTATTCTCTCTCCTCTGACAGTACAGTACTCCCTGTTGTCTACTCCTTTATTCTCTCTCTTCTGACAGTACAGTATTCCCTGTTGTCAACTCCTTTATTCTCTCTCCTCTGACAGTACAGTATTCCCTGTTGTCAACTCCTTTATTCTCTCTCCTCTGACAGTACAGTATTCCCTGTTGTCTACTCCTTTATTCTCTCTCCTCTGACAGTACAGTATTTCCTGTTGTCTACTCCTTTATTCTCTCTCCTCTGACAGTACAGTATTCCCTGTTGTCAACTCCTTTATTCTCCCTCCTCTGACAGTACAGTATTCCCTGTTGTCAACTCCTTTATTCTCTCTCCTCTGACAGTACAGTATTCCCTGTTGTCAACTCCGTTATTCTCTCTCCTCTGACAGTACAGTATTCCCTGTTGTCAACTCCTTTATTCTCTCTCCTCTGACAGTACAGGATTCCCTGTTGTCAACTCCTTTATTCTCTCTCCTCTGACAGTACAGTATTCCCTGTTGTCAACTCCTTTATTCTCTCTCCTCTGACAGTACAGGATTCCCTGTTGTCAACTCCTTTATTCTCTCTCCTCTGACAGTACAGTATTCCCTGTTGTCAACTCCTTTATT
This sequence comes from Coregonus clupeaformis, assembly GCF_020615455.1. NCBI lineage: Eukaryota > Metazoa > Chordata > Actinopteri > Salmoniformes > Salmonidae > Coregonus > Coregonus clupeaformis. Next base: position 4,817,917 of record NC_059215.1, read on the forward strand.
CTCTCTCCTCTGACAGTACAATATTCCCTGTTGTCAACTCCTTTATTCTCTCTCCTCTGACAGTACAATATTCCCTGTTGTCAACTCCTTTATTCTCCCTCCTCTGACAGTACAGTATTCCCTGTTGTCTACTCCTTTATTCTCTCTCCTCGGACAGTACAGTATTCCCTGTTGTCAACTCCTTTATTCTCTCTCCTCTGACAGTACAGTATTCCCTGTTGTCAACTCCTTTATTCTCTCTCCTCTGACAGTACCGCATTCCCTGTTGTCAACTCCTTTATTCTCTCTCCTCTGACAGTACAGTATTCCCTGTTGTCAACTCCTTTATTCTCTCTCCTCTGACAGTACAGTATTCCCTGTTGTGAACTCCTTTATTCTCTCTCCTCTGACAGTACAGTATTTCCTGTTGTCAACTCCTTTATTCTCTCTCCTCTGACAGTACAGTATTCCCTGTTGTCAACTCCTTTATTCTCCCTCCTCTGACAGTACAGTATTCCCTGTTGTCAACTCCTTTATTCTCTCTCCTCTGACAGTACATTATTCCCTGTTGTCTACTCCTTTATTTTCACTCCTCTGACAGTACAGTATTCCCTGTTGTCAACTCCTTTATTTTATCTCCTCTGACAGTACAGTATTCCCTGTTGTCAACTCCTTTATTCTCTCTCCTCTGACAGTACAGTATTCCCTGTTGTCAACTCCTTTATTCTCTCTCCTCATACAGTACAGTATTCCCTGTTGTCAACTCCTTTACTCTCTCTCCTCTGACAGTACAATATTCCCTGTTGTCTACTCCTTTATTCTCTCTCCTCTGACAGTACAGTATTCCCTGTTGTCAACTCCTTTATTCTCTCTCCTCTGACAGTACATTATTCCCTGTTGTCTACTCCTTTATTTTCACTCCTCTGACAGTACAGTATTCCCTGTTGTCAACTCCTTTATTTTATCTCCTCTGACAGTACAGTATTCCCTGTTGTCAACTCCTTTATTCTCTCTCCTCTGACAGTACAGTATTCCCTGTTGTCAACTCCTTTATTCTCTCTCCTCATACAGTACAGTATTCCCTGTTGTCAACTCCTTTACTCTCTCTCCTCTGACAGTACAATATTCCCTGTTGTCTACTCCTTTATTCTCTCTCCTCTGACAGTACAGTATTCCCTGTTGTCAACTCCTTTATTCGTCTGTCCTCCTGTCTGAAGCCCTGAACCTAACAGCTTTACAGAGGAGAGGCCATGAAGGGCGTACCCGGGTTCACAGCAGAAGAGGAGTTAACAGAAACAGCTGCCGGCGAGAGGTTGTGGTCAGAAGTCAGTCAGTCAGAGAATAGGATTGTGCTGTTTCAGCCTAATGTACCTGTTTTCACGTTCCAAAGGAAAGGCCATGAAAGGGCAAAGGCAAAACATGAATCACTCAAGAACAGCAGGAGTCCACCATCCTGTCTCTGACCAATCAGCATGCATCACGGAGGAGCTGTCTGTCTGTCTAGTTGGCCTGTACACAGCCTTCAGTCAGAGGAGCTTTCTGTCTGTCTGTCTGTCTGTCTGTCTGTCTGTCTGTCTGTCTGTCTGTCTGTCTGTCTGTCTGTCTGTCTGTCTGTCTGTCTAGTTGGCCTGTACACAGCCTTCAGTCAGAGGAGCTTTCTGTCTGTCTGTCTGTCTGTCTGTCTGTCTGTCTGTCTGTCTGTCTGTCTGTCTGTCTGTCTGTCTGTTTGCCTTTCTACAAGGACACAGGGTCAGTGTGTGATCTGCTGTAGTTACTTAATAATTCAGAGTGATTAATTGAGTGGACGTGTGGTCTGGTTGGTTAATTAAAAGTGCAGCTCATCAGGCTTACTGGGCAGCAGGCTTCCTCTGTCTCTCTGTCAACACCATCTGGAAACAGCTGCATGGTTTAACCCATTGTTTCCTAACCCAGTGTCACGATCGTCGGTAAGAGAGGAGGACCAAGGCGCAGCGTTGAATGCGAACATATTTATTATAGGTGATACACGATCAAAACAACAAAACGATAACGTGACAGTCAACGGTCTAACACAAACCAACTAGAACAAGATCCCACAAAACACAAAGGGCAAACAGACAGTTTAAATATGGCTCCCAATCAGAGACAACCAGCCACAGCTGACACTCGTTGCCTCTGATTGGGAGCCACTCTGGCCAACATAGAAATAGCACAACTAGAACTCCCGACATAGAAATACGACACATAGAATGACCACACCCTGGCTCAACATATAGAGTCCCAGAGCCCGGATGTGACACCCAGTCCTCATATCCACAGACTTATTGGACAGCAGGCCTCCTCCTCTGTCAACACCAGTCGGTCTGGTCTGGAAACAGCTGGTTTGACCCAGACTGATAGTGATCCGTAAGTTTTCATCAGAGCTCCTGGTGGTGTCTGTATATTATCGGACAGCGGGCCTTTCTCTGTCAACCAGGGGTCGGAACCAAAATTAGTTTAGTTCTGAACAGAACCATTATTGTTTTCCTTCCGTTCCACTGTTCCGACCAGCAAAATAAAGTTCTGAACCGGTTAGAACCCCAAAAAAGTAACAGCTTATATGATTGATTTATTTTCCTTTTTAAACCCCACAGAATTATACCTACGGAGGAGCGGCTTCTAAGGAACTTTTGAATGTCTTCCAACTTCCGAGAGTTGGCGTAGACCTTTCCTGCAGTCAAATGACCAAATCACCCACTAGTGGCCTCTTGGGTGGAATGTTATTAATATTTGTCTTATTGTCATAATTAATACACTTCTTTGTTGTTGTTTTTAACGCTGAAACTCTGGTGTTTCTATGTCAAACGGTATTGTTATATTTCAGTCTTCTGTGATGTATCTAAAGTGTAATATTGGGATGCAAACTCAAAATGTAATACATTTCAACTCTATATCTGACATGGTACAGGTGTCTTCTTTTTTTTTAAAGCCCATAACCATGTGTGTGAGGTGTATACTTTTGTTTCAAAGTAGATTTGTTTAAGACTACCAAGAAACACTGTGTGACCATGACAAAGGTTAACGTTGGAGCAGAGCTAGCTAGCAGCTAGCTAACAAGCTTGTGTGAGCAGAGCAGAACCAGAATTAAAATAAAAACACATCTTATCTTATCTTTTTGTAGTTAATAAATCCAATGTGAAAATGTGATAACAATAGTATCCTTAACTAGTATAGAAAAAGTTAATCCATTCTTGTCTAATAAAAAATCTCTTCCTAATTTCTGAATCACGCTTGGAACGTCAGTAGGCTACAGTAGCCTATGCTTCAGAGGGGGAGGGGCATGAGGAGGGGGAGGGGGAGGGGCAGGGGGAGGGGCATGATGAGGGGGAGGGGCAGGTAGCCTACACACACACCTACTGGCAATGATGTCTGGAATACGTTTCTGAGTGACAGAGTGAGGGACTGCAGGCCGACACTGGAATAGGTTTCTGAGTGACAGAGTGAGGGACTGCAGGCCGACACTGGAATAGGTTTCTGAGTGACAGAGTGAGGGACTGCAGGCCGACACTGGAATACGTTTCTGAGTGACAGAGTGAGGGACTGCAGGCCGACACTGGAATAGGTTTCTGAGTGACAGAGTGAGGGACTGCAGGCCGACACTGGAATATGTTTCTGAGTGACAGAGTGAGGGACTGCAGGCCGACACTGGAATATGTTTCTGAGTGACAGAGTGAGGGACTGCAGGCCGACACTGGAATATGTTTCTGAGTGACAGAGTGAGGGCTTCGCATAGGCGCTTTGTTGCATTTTTTTTGGTGGGACTGAAACAAAATGCCCAGAATGTAAAAGAACGTTATTAACCGGCTCCCATCTTTTAAAATAATGGTTCTGTTCCGTAACAGTATAGATCACTTTCATTCCCGGTTATGATTCTGTTCCTCAAAAAAGTTTGTTATTTTCTGGTTATGTTCCTTGAACCGGTCCCAACCCCTGCTGTCAACACAGGCTGGTCTGCTCTGGTGGACAACAACAGGGTTCCCCAACCGTATTTGGCAGGTAGCTTAGTGGTTAAGAGCGTTGTGCCAGTAACCGAAAGGTCGCTGGTTCTAATCCCCGAGCCAACTAGGTGAAAAATCTGTCGATGTGCCCTTGAGCAAGGCACTTAACCCTAATTGCTCCTGTAAGTCGCTCTGGATAAGAGCGTCTGCTAAATGGCGTAAATGTAATCAAGGTTTGAAATGATTGTTTTAGCCAAATATTAGATATTTTTGGGCTTCTTGTTATGTTCCGGTCCCCCGACCATCCGTGGCTGAATGTAGTTGGGGACCCCTGGTTTAACCCATCACTGGCTGCTGGTATTGATCATTGATTCAATGACGTAAGATTCACATGACATACAGTATTGTAATGCACTATAGGCTGATACAGTACTGTTTATCACTTCACAGCACTGTTTATCACTTCACATGCTAATGCTAATCATGGATTGTATCAAAGCCATATACAGTGTACAGCAGAGGCATCATGCCCATTAGGGGGCAGAGGGGCATGTGCCCCCTCATATTTGTCCTGTTAAAAAAAGTCCTGTATTTTTTTTTTTGTTACATTTTTGGTTGTTGTTTCTCTGTAAGACTACTAGCCACCTAGCAATTTTATGAAGTTGGCTTTAGCTAGCCCAGATAGGTTCCCAATCTCCCAACCTCACAATTAGCTATCATGAAGTCATTTCAGGCTATCAATCAAGTTAGAGTAGCTATCTTATCTAACTACCATAGCTGGCATGTCTGCTGGCAAGGTTGGTAGACTTTAGAAAAGCAATACATTACTAAATGTACTGAATAAGACTCACATTCCTTTCAATCTTTTACCTAGATTTTTTCAGACATGCGGAGAAGCATATTTTGTTTCTTTAAAAAAAGAACCATCAGGTATGCTTAGAAGTAAAGAAAACGAATATAATATAATGAAGCATAATGATTATGGCTTTAGATTGCAGGAAAAAGCTGTTTCAGGTGTTTGAAAAAGGCTAAATTCTCCAACTTACAGACAGGCATTGCACCCCCTCCGGACTACCCCCGAACCATCCATGTACTTTGTGTCCCCTCACATTTTTAGGGTGCATGACGCCCCTGGTGTAATTTTACAGCTGCACCATTGAGAGCATCCTAACTGGTTGTATCACCGTCTGGTATGGCAATTGCACCGCCCGCGACCAAAAGGCCCTACAGAGGGTGGTGCGGACGGCCCAGCGCATCACTGGGGGTGAGCTCCCAGCCATCCAGGAGGTACATGCCAGGCGGTGTCTGAGAAAGGCCTGAAAAATTGCCAAAGACTCCAGCCACCCGAGACGTGGTCTGTTCTCCACGCTCCCGTCCAGCAGGCGGTACCGGTGCATCAAGGCTCACACCAACAGACTCCTAAACAGCTTCTATCCCCTGGACATAAGACTGTTAAATGGATAGCACCTACTGCTCTCCCTCTCCAACAGACTATGCACAGACTATCCACACTGACTCTATGCCCATCCAAAGGTCTCTCTCTACCCACTCAGACACACGCCTTCACTGTCACTCCTACTCACACACACCCTCACTCACACCCTCACTCACACCCTCACTCACACACTCATATACTGATGCCACAAACACACCCTCAGACATACACTGCTAAAATAATTATAGATTAAATGTAATACTCCATTACGCTGCTGTTCAATGATTATTGATAATTGTCATTACCATTAGTATATGTCTATTTATCCTGCTACGGGTCACTATTACTCCTGTTTACATGTATATCCTAATACCAGTCACTTCTTATGTACAATCCCACCTCAACCACTCCAGTACCCCTGCACATTGAATAAGGTACTGACGTTGACCTGTATATTCAACCACTCCAGTACCCCTGCATATTGAATAAGGTACTGACGCTGACCTGTATATACAACCACTCCAGTACCCCTGAACATTGAATAAGGTACTGACGCTGACCTGTATATCCAACCACTCCAGTACCCCTGCACATTGAATAAGGTACTGACGTTGACCTGTATATACAACCACTCCAGTATCCCTGCATATTGAATAAGGTACTGACGCTGACCTGTATATCCAACCACTCCAGTATCCCTGCATATTGAATAAGGTACTGACGTTGACCTGTATATACAACCACTCCAGTACCCCTGCATAGTGAATAAGGTACTGACGCTGACCTGTATATAATTGCATTATATTGTTTGTGTGTTTTTTTACATTATATTTTCTATTATTATCTATATTATTATTATTATTATTATTATTATTATTATTATTATTATTAATATCACTACATTGTTGGGAAATCGCTCTCAAATAGGAATTTCACTGTACTGTTTTACACGTTGTATCCTGTGCATGTGGCGATAAAAATGTGAAACTTGAAACTAGAAACTTGAAATTCTATTTACTAGATCTGTATTGTCCCCGACGGGTGAATCAGGAAAGCAGCATGGTTAAAAGAGCAGTATGCTTTAGCCCATCATGCTTTAGCCCATCATGATTTAACCCATCATGCTTTAGCCCATCATAATTTAACCCATCATGCTTTAACCCATCATAATTTAGCCCATCATGCTTTAATCCATCATGATTTAGCCCATCATGCTTTAATCCATCATGCTTTAACCCATCATAATTTAACCCAGTGACATCAGTGATGTTCAGGTCGGAAAGTCGGGGCTATAGAAAGATGCCTGAGTGTCCAACATGGAATTCCAAGTTGGATGACCGTTCAAAGCTATTTTTCCCAGTCGGATCTAACTTTTTTCCGAATTCCCAGATCAACGAATTCCCTGCTCTCTCTGACCAGAGAGAGGGGACACTGTCTTCAACCTGATGGCAAAACTTGAGTAGCACCACAGCATCCACAAATTCATGTTGTTCCTATGACCAGAGAAATTGAAATATTCCTCCATATTAAAATAGACACAATGAGCTGCTAATAATAATTAAAACGCAGGGCTATTGATACACTTGGCTACTCATTGCAGCTGCAGCGCAAGTGGAAGTAGGGAGAAACGCATTTTATGTTTTGTAATAGTGTTGAATAAAAAAAGTGTTCACAGTGTTGAACAAAAAATTCAACATGAATTCACTCATGAAAACAGCAGCTCTTTGTTGTATTCTTTGACAGTCTCTCTCTGGTCACGGTTTTGAAAGTTATGAAAGCTCAGGTATGCTAGTATCAAACTTTGCTGTGGTCGGGGGTCGTGGAAGCTGTAGGCGTGGTGATTTGAGCTATCCGATTGGCCAGCGCAGTAGGCACACTCAATTTAGCCACAGATCTTCCGGTCTGACGGGTAGGCGGAGTTTGTCTTTTCAGACAAATGAAATGGTTAAAAATGGGAACAGTGTGGAATGGTGTAAAGCTCGCCGCCATTGGACTTTGGAGCAGTGGAAACGCGTTCTCTGGAGTGATGAATCACGCTTCACCATCTGGCGGTCCGATGGACAAATCTGGGTTTGGCGGATGCCAGAAGAACGCTACCTGCCCAAATGCACTGTGCCAACTGTAAAGTTTGGTGGAGGAGGAATAATGGTCTGGGGCTGTTTTTCAAGGTTCGGGCTAGGCCCCTTAGTTCCAGTGAAGGGAAATGCTACAGCATATAATTACATTCTAGATTATTCTGTGCTTCCAACTTTGTGGCAACAGTTTGGGGAAAGGCCCTTTCCTGTTTCAGCATGACAATGCCCCCGTGCACAAAGCGAGGTCCATACAGAAATGGGTTGTTGAGATTGGTGTGGAAGAACTTGACTGGCCTGCAAAGAGCCCTGACCTCAACCCCATCGAACACCTTGAATTGGAGCTCCATATTAATGCCCATGATTTTGGATTGAGATGTTCGACGAGCAGGTGTCCATATAATATGAAATCAACATACTGATGCTGGCCTTTTTGATTTCCCATTGGTTCTGGGAACGAAGCAATAAGTGAGAACTGAAGTGAACATTTCGCCTGTTCTGGGAACGTACATTTTTAGGTTGCAGGGAAGTTCTGAGAACGCTTTACTATGGTTCACTGAAAGTTTTCCTGTGAGGTTTTATTAACATTCCGAGAATGGAAATTATAGGTTATTTGAAGGTAACTAAATAACTTTCTGAGAACATGTTTCAATAAGACTTTTAATAACACTACTAGCTTAGGTTAAATATTTTGAACTCCAAGCACTCCAAGCACAGATAGGACACATTGAAATGTATTTGCTTAAGCTTTAATCATGCAAACACATTTATTTTTTATTCTGGCACAGTGTCAGTGAGATTTGAACCTATGATCTTCTGTTCTCTATCCATGGAATTAGTTAGTTTTAACGCATACAAAGCTGTTCATTTTAGTCTATTCAAACAGACCCCATTTCAAAGGAAACAAGAACTCATTAAGACCAGGTGTGGCCAATTAGTGGGCGTGGCCAACACACCTGAACACACTTAACTTATTATTATTATTATATTATTATTAACAAGATAGAGGAGAGAGAGAGTTTTGTTGATGCTGAGAACGGAATGTATATGTTTTTAAATAACATTCTTAGAACGTTCGGTGAATGTCACTAATGTTTTCTTGTGGTGTTTATGGAAAGTTTTCTTAATGTTGTGAGAACGTGAGGAAACCTGCAGAAAACGTTATGCTGAAGTACTGAAATTCCCTGAAACACATGGTTCTCAGAACGTTATGTGCTAGCTGGGTATGTATTGTACAGAGGAGGCTGGTGGGAGGAGCTATAGGAGGACAGGCCTCATTGTAATGGTTGGAATAAATGGAATGGAGTCAAACGTGGTTTCTATATGTTTGATGTGTTTGATACCGTTCAATGTATTCCATTCTAGACATTACAATGAGCCCATCCTCCTATAGTACCTCCCACCAGCCTCCTCTGGTATTGTACAACTAAAATGTAGGCTAAACACCATGCCAGCATCAGAGTAGGCTAAACACCATGCCAGCATCAGTGTAGGCTAAAAACCATGCCAGCATCAGTGTAGGCTAAACACCATGCCAGCATCAGAGTAGGCTAAACACCATGCCAGCATCAGTGTAGGCTAAACACCATGCCAGCATCAGTGTAGGCTAAACACCATGCCAGCATCAGTGTAGGCTAAACACCATGCCAGCATCAGTGTAGGCTAAACACCATGCCAGCATCCGTGTAGGCTAAACACCATGCCAGCATCAGTGTAGGCTAAACACCATGCCAGCATCAGTGTAGGCTAAACACCATGCCAGCATCAGTGTAGGCTAAACACCATGCCAGCATCCGTGTAGGCTAAACACCATGCCAGCATCAGTGTAGGCTAAACACCATGCCAGCATCAGTGTAGGCTAAACACCATGCCAGCATCAGTGTAGGCTAAACACCATGCCAGCATCAGTGTAGGCTAAACACCATGCCAGCATCAGTGTAGGCTAAACACCATGCCAGCATCAGTGTAGGCTAAACACCCTGCCAGCATCAGTGTAGGCTAAACACCATGCCAGCATCAGTGTAGGCTAAACACCATGCCAGCATCAGTGTAGGCTAAACACCATGCCAGCATCAGAGAAACAACATACAACAGCAGTATCAGATTGTCTCTGAAATCTGTCCCTTATGTCTCTGAAAATCTGAGTTGTTGACCAATAGTGTTACTGTAAAGTTAACCTCCAATCAGATATCAGACCTACATGATGTAATCACAACAGAACTGCTTCTCAGAGGTGTGACAATGGGAGGGGTGGGGGGAGAGATAACACAGAGAATGCTGAATTCCTAAGACAACATTGAGGAAACTCTTGCATCCAGTTGATAAGAAGAGTCCCTTCTGGGCCACCCTACATGATCCTCCCTTGAACACATCTGATTCTGGATCAGACAGAAATGTTCAAAACCGGACCGCCAGCACTGTAGTCACTGTAGACAATCTTCAGACCAGCAGTTCATGCAGTATATTTTAAATTAAAACTTTCAAACTCTCCTACCTTTGAGAGAAAATAGATTATCCTTGAATATGAGACAATAAACAAAGAACCAGAATTTTTAAGAACAATTATTGACGTTAATACATCAAAACAACTTTAAAGCAACTGCTTTCATAAGCAATTTGAAAATTACATTTTTACATTTTTAGCAGACGCTCTTATCCAGAGAGACTTACAGTTAGTGAGTGCATACATTTTACATACTGGCCCCCCGTGGGAATCGAACCCACAACCCTGGGTTTACAGCACACCAATGGGTTTTTTTCTAAGGCCATTTTGTGGGAAACAAGGCAATGACTTGTCATAACACACAGATCTATACATTCAGATGGACAGCCATATGCGCCACACATAGGAAAACAAACTATTCCTTCTGTCTTTACAGGAGACGTTACTCTGTATACATCAAATAAATATAGCAACCTACATAGCCATCACAAATGGATATAGAAATTACTTGGGTTGCAAAGGAAGAAATGATTCACACATCATCTGCAAATATTCAACATCCAATGTTTTAGGATAAAGCTGCAAGTGGAATCGAGACGGTCTGCCACTCCCTGAATCCAAACACGTCTGCGTCGATGACCGCTTCTATGTCAAGAGCTACAAAGCCTAACTGAATTGTGGGATGGCAGGCTGTCTAAAATGTGCAGGAGGATGTCCTCAAGCCTAGATTCCAACAGCGCCTGACCAGATGCCCTTCCTTTTTACAGAAATCACAACAACGCTTTGTGGGTTATTTTGGGATTAGCCTCTGTACCTGTCCCGATAGCTGCATGAATGAATGAATTACATGTTATTTTCGTGTCAAATCGCCAGTTGGCAACCCCGTCCCTTATGGGATTAATTGACACATAAACAAATACTAAAATAATTCACTGTGATAATTCAGTGATAATTATTCCGGCTGCAATAGGGACTATTTTAGTAGCATCCATCATTCCTTCAACTCTGACCAGTTTCCCAGTCCCTGCCGATGAAAAACATCCCCAAAGCATGATGCTGCTTCCGCCATGCTTCACTGTGGGGATGGTGTTCTCGGGGTGATGAGAGGTGTTGGGTTTGCGCCAGACATAGCGTTTTCCTTGATGGCCAAAAAAGCTCAATTTTAGTCTCATCTGACCAGAGTACATTGTTCCATATGTTTGGGGAGTCTCCCACATGGCTTTTGGCGAACACCAAACGTGTTTGCTTATTTTTTTTCTTTAAGCAATGGCTTTTTTCTGGCCACTCTTCCGTAAAGCCCAGCTCTGTGGAATGTACGGCTTAAAGTGGTCCTATGGACAGATACTCCAATCTCCGCTGTTGAGCTTTGCAGCTCCTTCAGGGTTATCTTTGGTCTCTTTGTTGCCTCTCTGATTAATGCCCTCCTTGCCTGGTCCGTTAGTTTTAGTGGGTGGCCCTCTCTTGGCAGGTTTGTTGTGGTGCCATATTCTTTCAATTTTTTATTATTTTAATGATTTAATGGTGCTCCGTGGGATGTTCAAAGTTTCTGATATTTTTTTATAACCCAACCCTGATATGTACTTCTCCACAACTTTGTCCCTGACCTGTTTGGAGAGCTCCTTGGTCTTCATGGTGCCGCTTGCTTGGTGGTGCCCCTTGCTTAGTGGTGTTGCAGACTCTGGGGCCTTTCAGAACAGGTGTATATATACTGAGATCATGTGACAGATCATTTAACACTTAGATTGCACACAGGTGGACTTTATTTAACTAATTATGTGACTTCTGAAGGTGATTGGTTGCACCAGATTTCATGTAGGGACTTCATAGCAAAGTGGGTGAATACATATGCACGCACCACTTTTCCGTTATTTATTTTTTCGAATTTTTTTGAAACAAGTTATTATTTTCATTTCACTTCACCAATTTGAACTATTTTGTGTATGTCCATTACATGAAATACAAATACAAATCCATTTAAATTACAGGTTGTAATGCAACAAAATAGGGCAAACGCCAAGGGGGATGAATACTTTTGCAAGGCGCTGTATCTCCCCAGGAACATAAGAGAAAGAACAATGAATCTAAGACCCATTCATAAGAATCTGAGTTGTTTGGATTCAAAATCTGAGTAGTTCACCAATAGTTTTACTGTAAAGTTAACCTCCAATCAGATATCAGACCCACATGATGTAATCACAACAGAACTGCTTCTCAGAGTTTTTTTTTTTTTCACCTTTATTTAACCAGGTAAGCCAGTTGAGAACAAGTTCTCATTTACAACTGCGACCTGGCCAAGATAAAGCAAAGCAGTGCGATAAAAACAACAACACAGAGTTACATATGGGGTAAAACAAAACATAAAGTCAAAAAATACAACAGAAAATATATATACAGTGTGTGCAAATGTAGTAAGTTATGGAGGTAAGGCAATAAATAGGCCATAGTGCCAAATAATTACAATTAGTATTAACACTGGAATGATAGATGTGCAAGAGATTATGTGCAAATAGAGATACTGGGGTGCAAATGAGCAAAATAAATAACAATATAGGGATGAGGTAGTTGGGTGGGCTAATTTCAGATGGGCTGTGTACAGGTGCAGTGATCGGTAAGCTGCTCTGTCAACTGATGCTTAAAGTTAGTGAGGGAGATAAGAGTCTCCAGCTTCAGAGATTTTTGCAATTCGTTCAAGTCATTGGCAGCAGAGAACTGGAAGGAATGGCGGCCAAAGGAGGTGTTGGCTTTGGGGATGACCAGTGAGATATACCTGCTGGAGCGCAGACTACGGGTGGGTGTTGCTATGGACAACGGGGGGTTGGAGCCCTACAATATTTTTGCATGGATGAAAGTATTTTGGTTTTTGTCCTCAGGTGGAAGTATTAAATAGTATTAATTTACTTGTAAATACAGCGTGCAGAACACATTACAGGCACCATGAGCATAAGTAAATCATTCTAGACGTTGTTCTTGACCCCGTTTCACACTGGCTATTTTGGCACAGAGTTTTTGGGGGTTAACACTGAAAAGTCGGTGCTAACCCTTCTCCTGGAACAGGGCCAGGTAGCCCTGCGCTAAGGTTGGTGCTAGCCCACTTCAGAATGTGCAAGTGTGAACACTTGCTTAGCCCGGGCTAAAATCTCCCTTAGCCCAGGGCTAAAATCGCCCTTATCCCAGGGCTAAAATCTCCCTTAGCCCAGGGCTAAAATCTCCCTTAGCCAAGAGCTAAAATCGCCCTTAGCCCAGAGCTAAAATCGCCCTTATCCATTTACATTTTAGTCACTTAGCAGACGGTCTTATCCAGAGCAACTTACAGTTAGTGAGTGCTTACATTTTTCATACTGGCTCCCCCGTGGGAATCGAACCCACAACCCTGGCGTTGCAAGCGCCATGCTCTACCAACTGAGCTAAGGAGGCTCTTAGCCCTGGGCTAAGGTGTGAACACACCTTGAAAGAGGTGGTTCCTGTTTCATTCCAATCTAAATATCTCTGTGTATTCCTCTGAGACTGAGAGAGGTGGTTCAGGTTTCATTCTAATCAAAACAGAATAATGACAGAGACCCTGCTCCTCTACAGTAGGTCCCTTGGGTATATCTGTCACGAACAGTATCTCTGTCACAGAGAGAGAATAAAAAACTGCAATGGAGGACCTGACAGAGGAGTGAAGGGGGAGCTAATGAACGAGAGGACACTCAAGGCCTCATCACAGTGTGTCGGACGACAACACAACATGACACACGACATGTTCTGTACAATACAGCAAGAGAACAGTGTTACAGGCTTATAGGCCAGGCTTGGACTGTGTAAAGTAATGGTTCTGAGTTATTGCTATACCTATTTACTATTAAAACGGTGCGCCAGTCCAATATTGGACAAATTACTGATACTGATTTTTTTTGCAATACCTCTGTAAGACTAAAATAGAGAAAAAGAGAAAAAGAGAAAAAGAGAGAAAGAGAGAGCGAGAGAGAGAGAGAGAGAGAGAGAGAGAGAGAGAGAGAGAGAGAGAGAGAGAGAGAGAGAGAGAGAGAGAGAGAGAGAGAGAGAGAGAGAGAGAGAGAGAGAGAGAGAGAGAGAGAGAGAGAGAGAAAGCTCAGCCCAGCGGTGCCAGAACCAGCCCAGCTCAGCCCAGCAATGCCAGAACCAGCCCAGCTCAGCCCAGAGGTGCTAGTCCCAGAACAGCTCAGACCAGCGGTACCACAATCAGCCCAGCCCAGTGGCACTAGACCCAGAACAGTTCAGCCCAGCTGTTCCAGAACCAACCCTGCTAAGCCCAGCGGTGCCAGAACCAACCCAGCTCAGTCCAGCTGTTCCAGAACCAACCCAGCTCAGCCCAGCTGTTCCAGAACCAACCCAGCTCAGCCCAGCTGTTCCAGAACCAACCCAGCTCAGCCCAGTGGTGCCACAACCAACCCAGCTCAGCCCAGCTGTTCCAGAACCAACCCTGCTCAGCCCAGCGATGCCAGAACCAACCCAGCTCAGCCCAGTGGTGCCAGAACCAACCCAGCTCAGCCCAGCTGTTCCAGAACCAACCCAGGCAACAGACATGTAGACCCTTCAGCCACCGGAGAGATGCGTCAACTGCTGAAGCTGATGTGTAAACTCCTAGAATAGGTATAAGCCAATGTATTGGACCTTATCAGAAAACATTATATATAAGCTAAAAGAGAAACGAGTTTCACATTCTGAAATGACATGTAGATATAGGCAACACTTGTCACATATGTAATCATTTTCTTGTTGTCTATTTACTGTATATAATTGTTATTTCCTGCTACTGAAGAATGCTCTTAGTTGAAACACACACAGCGCAACATGTCCTCTTGTGTTGGGCGTGGTTGGTGCTCTTAGTCCAAGTATTGTTGGGGTTCATCAACACACATACCATACTGACACTCTTCTTCACAAACCCAGATTTTCATAACAACACCAGAGGTCAAGACATAATAATACTTCTAGAAACACGTTGTCGTGGTGATATAGATACTCAATTTCCTTCAGGCTAATAGGGAAATTCTGCTTCCATCATTAAAACATAGAAACATAAAACATGGCAGGGTATCAGGAGGAATTACCATATGGTATAACATGGCAGGGTATCAGGAGGAATTACCATATGGTATAACATGGCAGGGTATCAGGAGGAATTACCATATGGTATAACATGGCAGGGTATCAGGAGGAATTACCATATGGTATAACATGGCAGGGTATCAGGAGGAATTACCATATGGTATAACAGGACTTTTCATTGGGCCAAATCAAAAAGGGGTAACATTTGGTTGAAACTCAACAAAGGCACAATCCTTAGTGGCAATGATTTATATATAGGTGTGGTGTATGCTTCTCCCTCAGATTCATCTTACTATGATTATCAGTTTTATGATAATCTCCAAAGACAGGCCAACCTGGGTTTCACGCTGAGGGAAATGTGCTTTTGTGTGGGGATTTTAATGCTTGAACTGTCACACCCAGATCTGTTTTACCTGTCTTTGTGCTTGTCTCCACCCCCCCCACCCCCCCACCCCCCGCCTCCAGGTGGCGCCCATCTCCCCCATTATCCCCAGGGTATTTATACCTGTGTTCTCTGTTTGTCTGTTGCCAGTTCGTCTTGTCTCGTCAAGCCTACCAGCGTGTTTTTCCCGTACTCCTGTTTTCCTCCAGCCCCTGTTTTTCTAGTTTTTCTGTTTTTGACCACTCTGCCTGCCCTGACCCTGACCCTGAGCCTGCCTGCCCTGACCCTGACCCTGACCCTGAGCCTGCCTGCCCTGACCCTGACCCTGACCCTGACCCTGAGCCTGCCTGCCCTGACCCTGACCCTGACCCTGACCCTGAGCCTGCCTGCCCTGACCCTGACCCTGACCCTGAGCCTGCCTGCCGTTCTGTCCCTTACTGACTCTGCCCTGGATTACTGACCTCTGCCTGCCCTCTGCCTGCCCTGACCCTGACCTCTGCCTGCCCTCTGCCTGCCCTGACCCTGACCTCTGCCTGCCCTCTGCCTGCCCTGACCCTGACCTCTGCCTGCCCTCTGCCTGCCCTGACCCTGACCTCTGCCTGCCCTTGACCTGTCGTCTGCCTGCCCCCTGTTTTGTAAATAAACATCTGTGATTCGAACTGTCTGCATCTGGATGTTATCCTGAGTTCTGACAAGGTGTTGAACTGAGGGTAATAGTCCAATTCCCATCACTAGTAATAGAAATAGCCCTTGGGACCAGAGTTGTTGGCTGTGCAACCCCCTCCTCCATTAGTGCATTCACTGTCCGACCACAGACACCATTGTCTGACCACTGCCAGATTCATGTCTTTTAGAAAAGACTTCTCCACCAAAAGACAACACAAACAGAGCCCTGTACACTGATTAATCAAAATAAAACATACAGATGGGCCCCTGACAGTGCAACACACCTCAACACAGCGTTGCACTGCCCAGAAATTACAACCTGTATCAATTATTTCCTTTCAAGTACATTTAGCCCAAACCTCCCTGACATAAATTTGGCTGTAAATAAATTAAATGAGATCTATCATAAAGCAGCAATAAAAGCAAATTTATGCACACACAAAAAAATTATAATGTTGTAATTGGAAACCTCAAAAAGAGAAATGGTTTGATGCTGAAAGTAATCTCATAATCTTATTTTTTTTATATTTAAAGAAAACATCACCAACCACAGCATAGAGACGTTCGCCAACAATATTGTGAAATGAAAGAATACAAACAAAACCAAAGATGGAAGAAACGGAAGCATTTTGAGAACACTCTGAAAGAGACTGAAGACTCCATTCATGGAAACCATATATGGGAGAAATGGAATGGTCTAAATGGAAAACAGAGTAATGACCTTGCCATTCAAAACAGCAACATTTGGAAAGATCACTTTGAAAGTCTCTATGGAACAATATCATCAGAAGACTTTAAACCAAAACAATATGCAAGAAAAACTCAGCTCTCTAGAACATACAATTAAAAACACCCAGAACCCAACTGACTACAAAATTACACAGGCTGAACTTTGGAAGAAAATACAAAGCCTTAAACCTGGAAAGGCATGTGGCCCTGACAGCATCAGGAATGAAATAAACACAGTACTCCTGAGCTGGAGGATGACATATTAAAACTATTCAACCTGGTTTTGGAGAGTGGCTGCTTCCCTGATATTTGGAACCAGGGGCTCATAACCCCCATATATACACTGCTCAAAAAAATAAAGGGAACACTAAAATAACACATCCTAGATCTGAATGAATTAAATAATCGTATTAAATACTTTTTTCTTTACATAGTTGAATGTGCTGACAACAAAATCACACAAAAATTATCAATGGAAATCAAATTTATCAACCCATGGAGGTCTGGATTTGGAGTCACCCTCAAAATTAAAGTGGAAAACCACACTACAGGCTGATCCAACTTTGATGTAATGTCCTTAAAACAAGTCAAAATGAGGCTCAGTAGTGTGTGTGGCCTCCACGTGCCTGTATGACCTCCCTACAACGCCTGGGAATGCTCCTGATGAGGTGGCGGATGGTCTCCTGAGGGATCTCCTCCCAGACCTGGACTAAAGCATCCGCCAACTCCTGGACAGTCTGTGGTGCAACGTGGCATTGGTGGATGGAGCGAGACATGATGTCCCAGATGTGCTCAATTGGATTCAGGTCTGGGGAACGGGCGGGACAGTCCATAGCATCAATGCCTTCCTCTTGCAGGAACTGCTGACACACTCCAGCCACATGAGGTCTAGCATTGTCTTGCATTAGGAGGAACCCAGGGCCAACCGCACCAGCATATGGTCTCACAAGGGGTCTGAGGATCTAATCTCGGTACCTAATGGCAGTCAGGCTACCTCTGGCGAGCACATGGAGGGCTGTGCGGCCCCCCAAAGAAATGCCACCCCACACCATGACTGACCCACCGCCAAACCGGTCATGCTGGAGGATGTTGCAGGCAGCAGAACGTTCTCCACGGCGTCTCCAGACTCTGTCACGTCTGTCACGTGCTCAGTGTGAACCTGCTTTCATCTGTGAAGAGCACAGGGCGCCAGTGGCGAATTTGCCAATCTTGGTGTTCTCTGGCAAATGCCAACGTCCTGCACGGTGTTGGGCTGTAAGCACAACCCCCACCTGTGGACGTCGGGCCCTCATACCACCCTCATGGAGTCTGTTTCTGACCGTTTGAGCAGACACATGCACATTTGTGGCCTGCTGGAGGTCATTTTGCAGGGCTCTGGCAGTGCTCCTCCTGCTCCTCCTTGCACAAAGGCGGAGGTAGCAGTCCTGCTGTTGGGTTGTTGCCCTCCTACGGCCTCCTCTACGTCTCCTGATGTACTGGCCTGTCTCCTGGTAGCGCCTCCATGCTCTGGACACTATGCTGACAGACACAGCAAACCTTCTTGCCACAGCTCGCATTGATGTGCCATCCTGGATGAGCTGCACTACCTGAGCCACTTGTGTGGGTTGTAGACTCCGTCTCATGCTACCACTAGAGTGAAAGCACCGCCAGCATTCAAAAGTGACCAAAACATCAGCCAGGAAGCATAGGAACTGAGAAGTGGTCTGTGGTCACCACATGCTTTATTGGGGGTGTCTTGCTAGTTGCCTATCATTTCCACCTGTTGTCTATTCCATTTGCACAACAGCATGTGAAATGTATTGTCAATCAGTGTTGCTTCCTAAGTGGACAGTTTGATTTCACAGAAGTGTGATTGACTTAGAGTTACATTGTGTTGTTTAAGTGTTCCCTTTATTTTTTTGAGCAGTGTATATAAAGGTGACAAATTAGACCCTAATAACTGTAGGGGAATATGTGTCAGCAGTAACATGGGGAAACTGTTCTGCTGTATTCTCAATGACCCAATACATATATACCTTCCTCACACAACATAACACTCTCAGCAAAAAAACGAATTGGCTTTCTACCCAAACACAGAACAACAGACCACATACACACATTACACAAACTAATAAACAAGCGTGTTCATCAGAAAAGCAGAGGAAAAGTATTTGCATGTTTTGTTGATTTTAAGATTGCTTTTGATTCCATATGGCCTGCTGGATTATATTACAAAACCCTCTAAAGTGGCGTCGGGAGTAAAGTGTACGACATCATCAAATCTATTTACTCGAACAACACATGTAGTATTAAACTGAGCAATAGAATAACATCGTTATACTAACAAGGGCAAGGGGTGAGACAAGGGTGCAGTTTAAGTCCAACACTGTTCAACGTCTACGTCAACAAACTACCAGTGTTGTTGGACCGATCTGCAGCCCCTTGGACTCACCCTCAAAGATGAGGAGGTCAGATTCCTGCTCTACCCAGAGGACCTTGTCCTACGGTCACCAAGATGAGGAGGTCAGATTCCTGCTCTACCCAGAGGACCTTGTTCTACTGTCACCAACACAGCAAGGTCTCCAGGAACAACGTAACATTATTTAGGAATACCGCATCAACTGGGCAAACAACATCAACTTTCAGAAAACCAAAGTTGTGATTTTCCAGAAAAAGGCCAGGAATCAGAGCAGCAGACACTCCTTCAAATGAGGAAATACACGTCCAATGGTACAACTAACTACCTGGGACTAACAATCAGTGCCTGGTGGATTTGGTCTGGCAGTGAATAAACTAAAAGAAAAAGCCTGAAAACTCAATTTTACTCCATAAAAAGACAATTCTCAAAAAATAACATTTTCATATCCAAATCTGGTGCAAAATATTCACGTCTAATTTTACCAATTGCACATATGGAAGCGAGGTTTGGGGTCCAAACCGAGTGGTGCAGCGGTAGTCTTTATGTAGTGTTATGTAGTGTTATGTAGTGTTATGTAGTGTTATGTAGTGTTATGTAGCATTATGTAGATGTACAGTAGTCTTTATATAGCATTATGTAGCGTTATGTATTATTATGTAGTGTTATGTAGCGTTATGTAGTGTTATGTAGCATTATGTAGATGTACAGTAGTCTTTAAATAGCATTATGTAGCGTTATGTAGCATTATGTAGTGTTATGTAGCGTTATGTAGATGTACAGTAGTCTTTATGTAGTGTTATGTATTGGGCACCCGAGTGGTGCAGCGGTCTAAGGCGCTGCATCTCGGTGCTTGAGGCGTCACTACAGACCCCCCTGGTTCAATTCCAGGCTGTATCACAACCAGCCCGTGATTGGGAGTCCCATAAGACGGCGCACAATTGGCCCAGCGTCGTCCGGGTTTGGCCGGTGTAGGCCGTCATTGTAAATAAGAATTTGTTCTTAACTGACTTGCCTAGTTAAATAAATTTAAAAGACCTGTCATTATGATTATAAGCATTGGGAGGGAAACCCAATCGAAAATCTACATACAGAATTCTGCAGAATTATCCTAAATATCCAAAAGAAAGTACCAAATAATGCATGCGGAACTCGGACGATTCCCTTTAATTGTAAATATAAAGAAAAGGACAGTAACACCATTTGAAATTAAGCCCCAAAACATCCTTACAATTCAAAGCACTGGAAACTCAAGAGCTGAACACTGAAAATAATCCCCATACGTCAACTGTTAAAAACACTAAACAACCCTACTATCCAAACACACAGGGATATCAATCAAATTGTTACAGAAATGAAAACCTCCTATTTGACAAATTGGGAAAATGAAACAAAAACACTGAATAAACTAAATTGCTATTTGGCCCTCAAAAGAAAAGAAAACTTGGCTAAATATCTCTACTGTGTCAGAGATGCAAAACAGAGACAGATCCTGACCAAATACAGGCTCAGTGATTGGCTATAGAAAAATGTAGACACAAAAAGATTACCCAAAGAGGAGTGTCTATGTGGTCACTGCACGACAGGGGAGGTACAGACGGAGATGCACTTTTTCCTCTACTGTGAGAAATACTCCCAAATAAGATCATATTTTTTTCAAGAAAATACCTCAATCAATTCCCAGCTTCTGTGCATTTACTAATGAAGTAAAGCTGGGAATTATTCTGGGGTGAGGGAGAAACCGCAAATATTACGGCCAGATATGTATATGATTGCCATAGCCTGAGGGACATCCCATGACCATTAATTCCATGAAGTATTTACATTGTATATAACTTGACCATCATCCATGTAAATCTTTTTCAATTTAGAACCTTATTTTTATTTAATTAAATGTAACGACCGAAGATTCCACAATACATTAGTAGCAGAGTTGCACCTGTATACATGATTATATGTACTATTATTATTACTACTGAAATGAACTGGATTTCATTATCCTCATTGCATTGTTCTGGATTTACTACAATGCTGTAACACTCTCCTGCTTTGGCAATATCTACAAATTCTATTTCATGCCACTAAAGCAATCTGAATTTGAAATTGAGAGAGAGTGCGAAAGAGAGAGAGAGAGAGAGAGAGAGAGAGAGGAGAGAGAAACAGAGGGAGAGAAACAGAGAGAGAGAGAGAGAGAGAGAGAGAGAGAGAGAGAGAGAGAGAGAGAGAGAGAGAGAGAGAGAGAGAGAGAGAGAGAGAGAGAGAGATGATAAAAATTCAGAAAAGAGCCGTTAAATTCTACAACCACCTAAAAGGAATTCCCAAACCTTCCATAACAAAGCCATCACATACAGAGAGATGAACCTGGAGAAGAGTCCCCTAAGTCCTCTGTTCACAAACACAAACAGACCCCACAGACCCCCAGGACAGCAACACAATTAGACCCAACCAAATCATGAGAAAACTAAAAGAGAATTACTTGACACATTGGAAAGAATCAACAAAAAAACAGAGCAAACTAGAATGCTATTTGGCCCTTAACAGAGAGTACACAGTGGCAGAATACCTGACCACTGTGACTGACCCAAACTTAAGGAAAGCTTTGACTATGTACAGATTCAGTGAGCATAGCCTTGCTGGCTCTCAAGAGAAGACAGGATATGTGCCCACTGCCCACAAAATGAGGTGGAAACTAAGATGCACTTCCTAACCTCCTGCCAAATATATGACCATATTAGAGACACATATTTCCTTCAGATTACACAGACCCACAAATAATATGAAAACAAACCCAATTTTGATAAACGCCCTTATCTATTGGGTGAAATATCACAGTGTGCCATCACAGCAGCAAGATTTGTGACCTGTTGCCACAAGAAAAGGGCAACCAGTGAAGAACAAACACCATTGTAAATACAACCCATATTTATGTTAATTTATTTCCCCTTTTGTACTTTAACTATTTGCACATCGTTACAACACTGTATATAGACATAATATGACATTTGAAATGTCTTTATTCTTTTGGAACTTCTGAGTGTAATGTTTACTGTTCATTTTTATTGTTTAATTCACTTTTGTTTACTATCTACTTCACTTGCTTTGGCAATGTTAACGTACGTTTCCCATGCCAATAAAGCCCCTTAAATTGAAATGGAAATTGAATTGAGAGAGGGGGGGGGGATCATTGATTTTGGTCTGTTATATGACTCTCTCTGATAGGTCAGTGTAAATCTATAAACCAATTGTTGTGCAAGCGAGACATCACACCCCATCACACACACACACACACACAGACAGACACACACTGACATAACCACACCATCAAATCATCCTCTAAGTATGCTGGACACTCACAGCGCATTCATCTACTACACCTATTACATTACAGAGATGGGGTGAGGCAGGTAGCCTGGCGGGTAGGAGCGTTGGGCCAGTAACCGAAAAGTTGCTGGAACGAATCCCCAAGGTAAAAGGTCTGTCGTTTCCGCCCCTGAGCAAGGCAGTTAACCCACTGTTCCCCGGGCACCGATGACGTCGATTAAGTCAGCCCCCCCACGCACCTCTCTGAATCAGAGGGGTTGGGTTAAATGAGGAAGACACATTTCAGTTGAATGCATTCAGTTGTACAACTGACTAACTATCCCCCTTTCCTTAGCACACTAATGGTAACATATCCTAATCACTGTAATGGTAACATATCCTAATCACTGTAATGGTAACATATCCTAATCACTGTAATGGTAACATATCCTAATCACACTAATGGTAACATATCCTAATCACTGTAATGGTAACATATCCTAATCACTGTAATGGTAACATATCCTAATCACTGTAATGGTAACATATCCTAATCACTGTAATGGTAACATATCCTAATCACTGTAATGGTAACATATCCTAATCACTGTAATGGTAACATATCCTAATCACTGTAATGGTAACATATCCTAATCACTGTAATGGTAACATATCCTAATCACTGTAATGGTAACATATCCTAATCACTGTAATGGTAACATATCCTATTTCTTTTTTCTTCATTTTAGTAATTTTAGCAGACGCTCTGATCCAGAGACTTACAGTGAGTGCATAAATTTTTTTTCTCATACTTTTTAATCACTCTTTTTAATGCTAACATATCCTAATCCCTCTACACTGTTGTGGTAACATATCCTAATCACTGTAGTGGTAACATATCCTAATCACTCTACACTGTAGTGGTAACATATCCTAATCACTCTACACTGTAGTGGTAACATATCCTAATCACTGTAGTGGTAACATATCCTACACTGTTAAAAACGAAAGACTCAAAACAGCATCATTGTGTAGTGAAACCATGAAAAGTAGTGCACCTAAACTGAGATCTGTTTGAATGTAAACCCAATGTAAGTGTTATGATACACAATCTATTTCCAAACAGAATAGAAGTACTCTGAAGCACCCAAAGTGGTTCTTTAATCTGAATAGTTTTTTTTTTTTTAAAGAGTCTTGTGAAACCATTGTTGGTGTTTCATGTAAAAGTCAGCATCAAAACACAAAAATAATGTTTTGGCAAACTGTGTCTCATAGAATCCCATGGTTTTGAAAAGTCAATGGTTTAATAGCGTAAATATTGATTGATGATGATTTTCAGATACTATTTTAAAGAAGACACTGGGAACGTAATACTTTTCCCTAGGGTCGACAATGGCACTAATTGTAGGCTACAGTTGCCAGGCCCATTGTGAGATTATAAAGGATGTTACAAATCAAAATACTCAGGGCTATGTAAGTTATAGCAGGAGTAACATGAGCTAATGTTTACATTGGGTCAGCGTATGAGAAGGTGGATGTGAACCCGGGTCTCCTGCTTGTCAAAACATTGCCTTAATCCACTCAGCACAAAAGTCTTCAGGACCAAACTCTTATGCTGAACCACCCTTGTTACGTACAGCGCATGGGGCCCGATTCAGACTTGAGATAAGTAGACTTAACATGGACAAGCATACCCATAACATGATACAGCCACCACCATGCTTGAAAATATGAAAAGTGGTACTCAGTGATGTGTTGTGTTGGATTTGCCCCAAACATAACACTTTGTATTTAGGACATAAAGTCCTTCCTCTCCGGCAACTGAGTTAGGAAGAACGCCTGTATCTTTGTAGTGACCGGGCGTATTGATACACCATCCAAAATGTAACGAATAACTTCACCATGCTCAAAGGGATATTCAATGTCAGAAATATATATTTTTACCCATCTACCAATAGGTGCCCTTCTTTGCATTGGAAAACCTCCCTGGTCTTTGTGATTGAACATGTGTTTGAAATTCACTGCAGACACTACTCCAAACCTCACAGACAACTGTAAACCACACGGACAACGGTAAACCACACAAACACAACTCTACACCTCAGACAGACACAACTCTACACCTCACAGACACAACTCTACACCTCAGACAGACACAACTCTACACCTCACAGACACAACTCTACAACTCACAGACACAACTCTTCACCTCACAGACACAACTCTACACCTCACAGACACAACTCTACACCTCACAGACACAACTCTTTACCTCACAGACACAACTCTTCACCTCACAGACAAACTCTACACCTCACAGACACAACTCTTCACCTCACAGACACAACTCTTCACCTCACAGACACAACTCTACACCTCACAGACACAACTCTACACCTCACAGACACAACTCTACACCTCACAGACACAACTCTTCACCTCACAGACACAACTCTTCACCTCACAGACACAACTCTACACCTCACAGACACAACTCTACACCTCACAGACACAACTCTTCACCTCACAGACACAACTCTTCACCTCACAGACACAACTCTACACCTCACAGACACAACTCTACACTTCACAGACACAACTCTACACCTCACAGACACAACTCTACACCTCACAGACACAACTCTACACCTCAGACAGACACAACTCTAAACCTCACAGACACAACTCTACACCACACAGACACAACTCTACACCACACAGACACAACTCTTCACCTCACAGACACAACTCTACACCTCACAGACACAACTCTACACCACACAGACACAACTCTACACCTCAGACAGACACAACTCTACACCTCACAGACACAGCTCTACACCTCACAGACACAACTCTACACCTCACAGACACAACTCTACACCTCAGACACAACTCTACACCTCAGACACAACTCTACACCTCACAGACACAACTCTACACCTCACAGACACAACTCTACACCACACAGACACAACTCTACACCTCAGACAGACACAACTCTTCACCTCACAGACACAACTCTACACCTCACAGACACAACTCTACACCTCACAGACACAACTCTACACCTCACAGACACAACGCTACACCTCAGACAGACACAACTCTACACCTCACAGACACAACTCTACACCAGACAGACACAACTCTACACCTCACAGACACAACTCTACACCTCACAGACACAACTCTAAACCTCACAGACACAACTCTACACCTCACAGACACAACTCTACACCTCAGACAAACACAACTCTACACCTCACAGACACAACTCTACACCTCACAGACACAACTCTAAACCTCACAGACACAACTCTACACCTCAGACAAACACAACTCTTCACCTCACAGACACAACTCTACACCTCAGACAAACACAACTCTACACCTCACAGACACAACTCTACACCTCACAGACACAACTCTTCACCTCACAGACACAACTCTACACCTCACAGACACAACTCTTCACCTCACAGACACAACTCTACACCTCACAGACACAACTCTACACCACACAGACACAAATCTACACCTCACAGACACAACTCTACACCTCACAGACACAACTCTACACCTCACAGACACAACTCTTCACCTCACAGACACAACTCTACACCTCACAGACACAACTCTTCACCTCACAGACACAACTCTTCACCTCACAGACACAACTCTTCACCTCACAGACACAACTCTACACCTCAGACAGACACAACTCTACACCACACAGACACAACTCTACACCTCAGACAGACACAACTCTACACCACACAGACACAACTCTACACCTCAGACAGACACAACTCTACACCACACAGACACAACTCTTCACCTCACAGACACAACTCTACACCTCAGACAGACACAACTCTACACCTCACAGACAAAACTCTACACCTCAGACAGACACAACTCTACACCTCACAGACACAACTCTACACCTCACAGACACAACTCTACACCTCACAGACACAACTCTAAACCACACAGACACAACTCTACACCTCACAGACACAAATCTACACCACACAGACACAACTCTACACCTCACAGACACAACTCTACACCTCACAGACACAACTCTAAACCACACAGACACAACTCTAAACCACACAGACACAACTCTACACCTCACAGACACAAATCTACACCACAAAGACACAACTCTAAACCACACAGACACAACTCTAAACCAGACAGACACAACTCTACAACTCTACACCTCACAGACACAAATCTACACCACACAGACACAACTCTAAACCACACAGACACAACTCTAAACCAGACAGACACAACTCTACAACTCTAAACCTCACAGACACAACTCTACACCTCAGACAGACACAACTCTAAACCAGACAGACACAACTCTACACCAGACAGACACAACTCTAAACCACACAGACACAACTCTACACCAGACTAGCATGACTCTAAACCAGACAGACACAACTCTAAACCAGACAGACACTACTCTAAACCAGACAGACACTACTCTAAACCAGACAGACACTACTCTAAACCAGACAGACACTACTCTACACCAGACTAGCATGACATACAGTAATAACAGAGGCAGTAGATGTCTTATAGGGTGGCAAAGCCTAGTCAGACCTACTTCTGGTCTGTAAAAGAGGGAGGAGAGGGAAGGAGGAGGGGGTTGAGAGACACAGAGAGAGAGGGGGGGGGTGAGAGAGAGAGAGAGAGAGAGAGAGAGAGAGAGAGAGAGAGAGAGAGAGAGAGAGAGAGAGAGAGAGAGAGAGAGAGAGAGAGAGAGAGAGAGAGAGAGAGAGAGAGACAGAGAGAGGAGATGAGAGAGAAGGGGGGGGGGGGTTGAGAGACCGAGAGAGAGAGAGAGAAAGAGAGAGAGTGGGGGAGGGTTGAGAGACAGAGAGAGGGAGAGAGAGAAAGAGAGAGAGAGAGAGAGAGAGAGAGAGAGAGAGAGAGAGAGAGAGAGAGAGACAGAGACAGAGACAGAGACAGAGAGAGAGAGGAGATGAGAGAGAAGGGGGGGGGGGTTGAGAGACGAGAGAGAGAGAGAGAGAGAGAGTGGGGGAGGGGTTGAGAGACAGAGAGAGGGAGAGAGAGAAGAGAGAGAGAGAGAGAGAGAGAGAGAGAGAGAGAGAGACAGAGAGAGAGAGGAGATGAGAGAGAAGGGGGGGGGGGGTTGAGAGACCGAGAGAGAGAGAGAGAAAGAGAGAGAGTGGGGGAGGGTTGAGAGACAGAGAGAGGGAGAGAGAGAAAGAGAGAGAGAGAGAGAGAGAGAGAGAGAGAGAGAGAGAGAGAGAGAGAGAGAGAGAGAGAGAGAGAGAGAGAGAGAGAGAGAGAGAGAGAGAGAGAGAGAGAGAGAGAGAGAGAGAGAGAGAGAGAGAGCGAGAGAGAGAGAGAGAGAGAGAGAGAGAGAGAGAGAGAGAGAAAGGGTTGAGAGAGAGAGAGACAGAGGGGGGGTTGAGAGACAGAGAGAGAGAAAGAGAACGAGAGAGAGAGAGATGAGAGAGGAGGGGGTTGAGAGACAGCGCTGAGGCCTAGCACCAAATGGAAGCCTTAGGGCTGTGGGTTGGCAGGGGCTCACGTTAAAACATGGGTAGCCTATGTGTGGCTGAAAGCATGGCAGATGACTATCCTCTCCTCCATTCATCTGCCTCTCCTCCTCTTCTCTCTACCTCTCTACCCAGACAGTCATGGGTTGGCCGGGGCTATGTCTACCTCTCTACCCAGACAGTCATGGGTTGGCAGGGGCTATGTCTAACACACAGTTGAAATCTCCGCATAATATCAAATGATGAGAGTTGAGGTCGGGAAGTGTTGCAACGAGGTCAGAGAAAAATGTAGCGTCATCCCAATTAGGACCATAGAGGTTAGCCAGAACAACCTGCGTGTTATACAATCTGCCCATCCCTATAACATATCTGACATTAGTATCTGAAATGACTTTGGAGGAGACAAACGGGGTGCCTTTTCTGGTAAGGATGGCTGCCCCTCTGGCCTTAGCACCAAAGTTGGAGTGAAATATTTGGTTGACCCCATCCTCTCTTTGGTTTATCATGGTTGCTGGACCGTAGATGGGTCAGGACTTAAAGACTTAACACTCGGCTACGCTTGACCACATGGTTAATTCCTTTTAAGTTCCAGCTGATAAAGCTAGTGGAGCCTAGAGTACGTGAATTAGTCATAGTCATTAGAAGAAAAAAATGAAATCCCAGAAGAAAACCTTGGACCCCTGGCCTCCCCCCTGTTGGAAGGCTCCATCTTCCTCTCCTAGACTAGAGCATGTACCTCAGAAGAGCGCTTTTCCGGGGCGGACAAAATCAAGTTTAAACATAGGGGTGGGATTCTGGAGGGAACCGCCTCAGTTCTCTAATGTATCTTATGTAATATGCATATTTGAAGGATTATTTATATATTTTTAAACAGGTATACGTTATACTCCCACCCTGTGACCATCCCCATCCACTTGGGATGTCATGTAATAAAAAAAATAATAATAATAAAAAAAAAAACATCATTAGGAAAACAAACCTAGTTGAAAAGTACAGTATAATTCAACATTTTGTATAAATGTAACCCTCGATTGAACATCCTAACAAGCCAGAACACAGAAAAAATAAACTAGGAAACGCTTGGTAATTAATACCCGTCGTGCAGTGTTCGCTCGGCGGTACAACCTGCGGTCCAACCTGCGGTCCAACCTGCGGTCCAACCTGCGGTCCAACCAGTCAAATAGTAAAGAATAGCACACGTGGTCCTTTGGGAATACAAAACTTGTAGGCATTAAACATACTCACAATACAGTGAGGGGGAAAAAAGTATTTGATCCCCTGCTGATTTTGTACGTTTGCCCACTGACAAAGACATGATCAGTCTATCATTTTAATGGTAGGTTTATTTGAACAGTGAGAGACAGAATAACAACAACAAAAAATCCAGAAAAACGCATGTCAAAAAATGATATAAATTGATTTGCATTTTAATGAGGGAAATAATTATTTGACCCCTCTGCAAAAACATGACTTAGTACTTGGTGGCAAAACCCTTGTTGGCAATCACAGAGGTCAGACGTTTCTTGTAGTTGGCCACCAGGTTTGCACACATCTCAGGAGGGATTTTGTCCCACTCCTCTTTGCAGATCTTTCTCGAAGTTATTAAGGTTTCGAGGCTGACGTTTGGCAACTCAAACCTTCAGCTCCCTCCACAGATTTTCTTTGGGATTAAGGTCTGGAGACTGGCTAGGCCACTCCAGGACCTTAATGTGCTTCTTCTTGAGCCACTCCTTTGTTGCCTTGGCCGTGTGTTTTGGGTCATTTTCATGCTGGAATACCCATTCACGACCCATTTTCAATGCCCTGGCTGAGGGAAGGAGGTTCTCACCCAAGATTTGACGGTACATGGCCCCGTCCATCGTCCCTTTGATGCAGTGAAGTTGTCCTGTCCCCTTAGCAGAAAAACACCCCCAAAGCATAATGTTTCCACCTCCATGTTTGACGGTGAGAATGGTGTTCTTGGGGTCATAGGCAGCATTCCTCCTCCTCCAAACACGGCGAGTTGAGTTGATGCCAAAGAGCTCGATTTTGGTCTCATCTGACCACATCACTTTCACCCAGTTCTCCTCTGAATCATTCAGATGTTCATTGGCAAACTTCAGACGGGCATGTATATGTGCTTTCTTGAGCAGGGGGACCTTGCGGGCGCTGCAGGATTTCAGTCCTTCACGGCGTAGTGTGTTACCAATTATTTTCTTGGTGACTGTGGTCCCAGCTGCCTTGAGATCATTGACAAGATCCTCCCGTGTAGTTCTGGGCTGATTCCTCACCATTCTCATGATCATTGCAACTCCACGAGGTGAGATCTTGCATGGAGCCCCTGGCCGAGGGAGATTGACAGTTCTTTTGTGTTTCTTCCATTTGCGAATAATCGCACCAACTGTTGTCACCTTCTCTCTATCTCTACATCAGGGGCTATCTCTATCTCTACATCAGGGGCTATCTCTATCTCTACATCAGGGGCTATCTCTATCTCTACCTCAGGGGCTATCTCTATCTCTACCTCAGGGGCTATCACTATTTCTACCTCAGGGGCTATCTCTACCTCAGGGGCTATCTCTATCTCTACATCAGGGGCTATCTCTATCTCTACCTCAGGGGCTATCTCTAAGTCCTCTCTTCCTGTCTATGTCTAACATGGGTCTGTGTAGCTACTAGGCCTGTAAGCTGGCAGATGACGGTTTCCTTCTTTCTTCCTCTCCTTTTTCTCCTCTCTGCTCAGACAGCCATGGCTCTGTCTCTGAGTCGTGCTGTGGCAGAGAATGGCAGAGCTACCACCAGTTGGCTGTCAGTCTGCACTGCGGTTCTAACTGGCCACACCAGCTAATGTGTAGCTGAAAGCTGCTGAAGCAGATTACTTACTCCTTCTTCACTTTTCTTCTTTGCTCCTCCTCCTCCTCCTCCATCTCTCTAGTCAGACATCCATGGGTTGGTTTGTATCTGAGTCGTATCAGTCGTGGTTGGCTGTCACTTTGCTCTGCGGTTCCAACTGGCTACATCAGCTAATGATGGGCAGGGCGGGTTGTGTGAGAAATGCCACAGTGATGAGTCTAACTAACCAGAGGGCTCTGTGTGTGAGGACCAACTGATGCATGCCAAGTAATAATTCCACATTCTACTGCTGCCTGCTCTAGAACCTGCCAAATTCTAATTCCACATTCTACTGCTGCCTGCTCTAGAACCTGCCAAATTCTAATTCCACGTTCTACTGCTGCCTGCTCTAGAACCTGCCAAGTTATAATTCCACGTTCTACTGCTGCCTTCTCTAGAACCTGCCAAGTTCTAATTCCACGTTCTACTGCTGCCTGCTCTAGAACCTGCCAAGTTATAATTCCACGTTCTACTGCTGCCTGCTCTAGAACCTGCCAAGTTCTAATTCCACGTTCTACTGCTGCCTGCTCTAGAACCTGCCAAATTCTAATTCCACGTTCTACTGCTGCCTGCTCTAGAACCTGCCAAGTTATAATTCCACGTTCTACTGCTGCCTGCTCTAGAACCTGCCAAGTTCTAATTCCACGTTCTACTGCTGCCTGCTCTAGAACCTGGCAAGTTCTAATTCCACGTTCTACTGCTGCCTGCTCTAGGACATGCCAAGTTCTAATCCCACATTCTGCAACATATGATTCACTAAGACAACCAGACAGGTGTCAGGGAAACCCATAAGGCCCTGTAAACTAAACACCCATAAGGCCCTGTAAACTAAACACCCATAAGGCCCTGTAAACTAAACACCCATAAGGCCCTGTAAACTAAACACCAATAAGGCCCTGTAAACTAAACACCAATAAGGCCCTGTAAACTAAACACCCATAAGGCCCTGTAAACTAAACACCCATAAGGCCCTGTAAACTAAACACCAATAAGGCCCTGTAAACTAAACACCCATAAGGCCCTGTAAACTAAACACCCATAAGGCCCTGTAAACTAAACACCCATAAGGCCCTGTAAACTAAACACCAATAAGGCCCTGTAAACTAAACACCCATAAGGCCCTGTAAACTAAACACCCATAAGGCCCTGTAAACTAAACAGACCTGGATTCAAATACTAACCAGCTAGCACATTTGGTTCCTTGGAAGTTGAGGGAACGCATGTTTCTGGTTTCACATTGGTTGTGGGAACAAAACCATATGTTTCCAGACCGGAGCAACAGAACGTTTTTTGGTGAACATTTTGCCTGTTCTGGGAACATTTATTTTTCGGTTGCAGGGAGGTTCTGAGAACTTTTTAGTCTGGTTCCTTGAAATTTTCCCTGGGAGGTTATATTAACGCTCTGAGAACAAAAAGTATAGGTTATTTGGAGATTTTTGAATAACTTCCTTAAAATGTTCACTGAATGTTTCGATAAGACTTTTAATAACACTGCTAGCTTATTTTGGGTTATAAGCACAGACAGGACATCTGTAAATTAATTTCCTTACCATTAATCATGCAAACACATTTCCTATAATCCATGGGATTAGTCCACTGCGCCACCAGGATGGAGCTAACATGCCATGATTTTTTACACACACAAAGCTGTTCATTTTAGTTTATTCAAACAGACCCCATTTCAAAGGAAACAAGAACTCATTAAGACCAGGTGTGGCCAATTAGTGGGCGTGACCAACACACCTGAACACACTTAACAAGATAGAGGAGAGAGAGAGTTTTGTTGATGCTGAGAACGGAATGTATATGTTCTCTGAACCTTACTACGTTTTGTTGCGGTTTTTATTGAACGTTTTCTTAACGTTCTCTGAACAATTTGATAACATTTCTTTAAATTGAACCATGGGGTAGGAAACATTATGCTGAAGTACTGAAATTCCCACAGAAGAACGTTGTTTCTTAACATTCTCTTAACTATTTGAGAACATTCCCAATGTCAAACCAGTTGGAGAACGTTCCTATAACGTTACCAAAATTGAAATTAAATGTAACCATGTTTGAACTTTTAGGAAATGTTCTGTTAAAGTAATAAAATGCCAAGAAAATAACTTTTTTTGTCAAGTTCCTTAAATGAGCTGAGAATGTTCCAAAGCTGACTATCCTGCACCGTTCCCAGAATGTTGTGGCAAGGTTGTATGCAAAATATCCATAGGACAACCACACTGCATCATGCTCTAAGAAACGTATGGTTCTCAGAACGTTATGTGCTAGCTGGGTAGGCTATTTGAAATGTTTTAACCGTTTGCTTTAGCCTGCCTGGTGTGCCAGATGGGCAGAGTTTGCAGTTTTGGGACTATTCTATTGGTCCATTGCACCATGCAAGCTCAATCAAGCCACAGATAAAGTATTTGAATTTATTTCAAATAGTATTTCAACCCAGGTATGAAACAAAAAAAGACGTGTAGCTATAGATGCTGTGCCTGCCTTCTCTTCTCAAGCCCTGCTGAACATTGCTCACACATCTTAACGCATGAGGAGCAGGCAACTCCCCAATTAAGGCATGAGGAACAGGCAACTCCCCAATTAAGGCATGAGGAGCAGAACAGGGGCGGCAGGTAGCTTAGTGGGTAAGAGCGTTGTGCCAGTAACCGAAAGGTCGCTGGTTCTAATCCCCGAGCCGACTAGGTGAAAAATCTGTCGATGTGCCCTTAAGCAAGGCACTTAACCCTAATTGCTCCTGTAAGTCGCTCTGGATAAGAGCGTCTGCTAAATGACTAAAATGTAAATGTAACAGAACAGACACAGAACAGACACAGAACAGAGAATAACAGAACAGAACAGACACAGAACAGACACAGAACAGAGAATAACA
This sequence comes from Coregonus clupeaformis, assembly GCF_020615455.1. Lineage (NCBI taxonomy): Eukaryota > Metazoa > Chordata > Actinopteri > Salmoniformes > Salmonidae > Coregonus > Coregonus clupeaformis. The sequence continues at coordinate 4,851,639 of NC_059215.1, forward strand.
GACACAGAACAGAGAATAACAGCACAGAACAGACACAGAACATAACAGACACAAAACAGACACAGAACAGAGCAGAACAGACACAGAGCAGAACAGAGCAGAACAGACACAGAGCAGAACAGAGAATAACAGAGCAGAACAGACACAGAGCAGAACAGACACAGAACAGAGAATAACAGAGCAGAACAGACACAGAGCAGAACAGACACAGAGCAGAACAGACACAGAACAGAACAGAGAATAACAGACACAGAACAGACACAGAACAGAGAATCACAGAACAGAACAGACACAGAGCAGAACAGACACGGAACAGAACAGACATAGAGAAGAACAGAACAGATCAGAGAATAACAGACACAGAGAATAACAGAACAGACACAGAACAGACACAGAGCAGAACAGAACCAGGTCTAATTGGAACAGAACCAGGTCTAATTGGAACAGAACCAGGTCTAATTGAGTCATCATTATGTCTTCCATTCACCTTTTTTTTTTGCAGAGTACAGAGTTGAGCTTTTACTCTTTACAGTCTGTGATTATTTAGCTAGGAGAAAATACTATGGCCTAAATGGCACCCTATGTCCCACATAGTGCACTACTCTCCACCAGGGCCCTATGTGTCTTGGTCAAAAGTAGTGCACTATAAATGGAATAGGGTGCTATTTGGAACGCCTTCTATCTGTTATTTGTGTCTGTGGCTCCTGACTCAGTGAAATAGTGAAGCCCAAACTGCTGTGATAGAAAGCGATGAATGTTCCCAAGTGAGGTGAGTTGAGTTGAGGCATGGTGAGGTCCGGTCAGGTGAGGTGTTACATAGGTGAGGTGTTAACGAGGTGAGATCAGGTGAGATGTTACTGAGGTGAGGTTTAGTTTAGCTCATGCAGCAGCTACTCCCCCTGGGGTCCTCATAAAATGTCAAAATACATGACAGAGTACAAGAACAGCTATAGACAAGAAAAAAATAACACAAGATATTACATTCAATTAAAAAAATAAAATACGAGTTACTGTAGCTGGGTTATATCTACAAAATGCAGCAAGTACATCTACTCTACAACCTGCTTAGCTAGCGATGTTCTCTTAACCCTCCCGTTGTCATAGGATCAAAATGACCCGCCACTGTGTTGAACCAACTTTCTTTAAAGTCTCACTGCCTCCTTCTCACAAATGATCCCCAAAAATATAAAAATTAAATAAAGTTGGTTCAACACAGTGGCGGGTCATTTTGACCCTAGGACAACGGGAGGGTTTTAAGGAATTAGCTCATCCCAAACTGTACATTAGCTGGCTGGTTAGATGGACATACAGTGCATTCGGGAAAGTATTCAGACCGTTTGACTTTTTCCACATTTTGTTACGTTACAGCCTTATTCTAAAATGGATTAAATAAATGTTATTTTTTTCTCGTTAATCTACACACATTACCCCATAATGACAAAGTGAAAACAGTTTTTTTTTTTTTTTTTTTGCAAATGTATTAAAATTAAAGAACTGAAATACCTTATTTACATAAGTATTCAGACCCTTTGCTATGAGACACGAAATTGAGCTCGGGTGCATCCTGTTTCCATTGATCATCCTTGAGATGTTTTCTACAACTTGAGTCCACCTGTGGTAAATTCAATTGATTGGACATGATTTGGAAAAGGCACACACCTGTCTATATAAAGGTCCCACAGTTGACAGTGCATGTCAGAGCAAAAACCAAGCCATGAGGTCGAAGGAATTCTCCGTAGAGCTCCGAGACAGGATTGTGTCGAAGGCACATATCTCGTGAAAGGTATGACCATATTATCGGACAGTAATCAAGATGGGACAAGACCAGATCCTGAACAACTAGTACAGTTGATCTTTGTGCCAAAAACACAGAACATATTTTACTAACTGACATACCTCTCCCCATCTTCACAACAATATGACTTGACCATGATAACTGACCATCCAATGTTACTCCTAGGTGTTCAGCTTCTTCAACTTGTTCAATGGTCACAACTGGAGTTATACACAACTCCAGTTGAGGTTTAGGTCTAAGAGAATGCTTTGAACCAAATACAGTGCTTTTGGATTTAGATATGTTTTAAGACCAGTGTATTGTTAATTACCCATTCTGACACTGACTGTGACTCCTTGCTTAAGAGTCTCAGTGAGCTCACTAGCTGTAGGTGCTGATGTGTGATCATCAACACACATAGTCATTTTAGTGGCAAATCATTTGTAAAAAAAAATAGAGAAGAGTCTCGGCTCCAAGGGAACTGCCCTGAGGGACACCACACTGTACATATCTATGAAAAATGTGTGCACTCACCTAACTGTAAGTCGCTCTGGATAAGAGCGTCTGCTAAATGACTAAAATGTAAATGTAAAATGTAAATATCTGATGTTTGAGAAGCTTCTGTTGAAGGGTCCTCTCTGGGTTCTATTGGATAAATAACTCTCCAACCCATGTGATGGCAGGTGATGTAAAGCCACAGCGAGTGAGTTTTTTTTTTTCAATAACAAGTTATGATCAATAACATCAAAGTCTTTACTAAAATCTAATGACATAACTCCAACTATCATCTTATTGTCCATTTATGTTTGCCGTTCATAAGTCATCCGAGTCAGTGCAGTACAAGCTGAGCGCCCTTCTCTATATATGCATGCTGAAAGTCAGTAGTTAACTTGTCATTTGAAAAATAGCTTTTGTATTTGTTCAAACACAATTGTCTCCATCAGTTTTACTAAGAACAGGCAGCAAACTGATTGGGCGGCTGTTAGAGCCAGCAAAGGGTGCTCTACTATTTTTAGGTAGTGAGATTACTTTAGCTTCCTTCCACGCCTGTGGACACAGACACTTCTTTCTAGCTTTGGTTAAAGACACGGCAAACGTAGTAGTGGCGATACAGTCTGCTAGCATTCTCAGTCGTTTCCCATCTAGGTTGTCTTTACCTGGTGGCTTATCATTATTGATGGATAATAATAGTTTTTCCACCTTTCCACACAAACTTGACCAAATTCAAAACAGCAATCCTCTTTCATTATTAGATCGTCAATATACAAATATGATGGTTCACTGTTAATAATGTTGTCATTTCACTTCTCAGTTTGTCCATTTTACCAGTGAAATAGTCATTGAAATGATTGGCTATATCAAATGAGGTGTTACTTAGGTGAGGTGAGGTGTTAATGAGAACAGGTGTTACTGAGGTGAGGTCAGGTCAGGTGAGGTGAGGTGTTACTGAGGCGAGGTCAGGTGAGGTGAGGTGAGGTGTTAATGAGGTCAGGTGAGGTGTTACTGAGGTGAGCTGTTGCTGAGGTCAGGTGTTACTGAGGAGAGGTGGGGTGTTACTGAGGTCAGATGAGGTGTTACTGAGGCAAGGTCAGGTCAGGTGAGGTGTTACTGAGGTCAGGTGTTACTGAGGTCAGATGAGGTGAGGTGAGGTGTTACTGAGGAGAGGTGAGGTATTATTGAGGTGAAGTGTTACTGAGGTGAGGTGTTACTGAGGTGAGAGGAGGTGAGGTGGGAGGAGATGAGGTGAGGTGAGGAGAGGTCATGTGAAGTGGGGTGAGGTGACAGGAGGTGAGGAGAGGTCAGATGGGGTGGGGTGAGGTGAGGTCAGGTGAGGTGAGGAGAGGTCAGGTGAGGTCAGGTGAGATGAGAGGAGGTGAGAGGAGTTGAGGAGAGGTCAGGTGAGGTGAGATGGGGTGAGGTCAGGTGAGGTGAGGTGGGGTGAGGTCAGGTGAGGTGAGGTGGGGTGAGGTCAGGTGAGGTGAGGTGAGATGGGGTGAGGTCAGGTGAGATGGGGTGAGGTCAGGTGAGATGGGGTGAGGTCAGGTGAGGTGAGGTGGGGTGAGGTCAGAGTGTGTCATATAGACAGAGGGGTGTATTTATTTTGGAACTGTGACGCCACTGAGTTCTATGTTGCTAATCAAATACACAGGATTTATTTAGAACATTTGCTAACAGTCACAGGTCTTAATTATCACTATCAGCAGTCTCTCACCCACTATGATTCAACACAGCACATCTATGCATGACGTCAAGAGACATTTACCACCATTCATGAGTATTGTGTCTGAAACTGAGCACCTAATAGCACCTGGCTTCAATAATTGAGATTTTGGGTTAAAGAGGATGTGGATTTGGGAAAATAATCTAGTGGATTATATTATACTAATCTAAAAATAGTCCAGAGAAAACACTGGTTAACATCTGAGTACAGAGGGTGGTGGTGATGAGGACAGGTGGCCAGGGCTGGAGGAGAGGAAGTAACACACAGAGAGAGAGAGAGAGAGAGAGAGAGAGAGAGAGAGAGAGAGAGAGAAGGAGGAGAGAGAGAGAGATAGAAGAGAGAGAGAGAGAGAGAGAGAGAGAGAGAGAGAGAGAGAGAGAGAGAGAGAGAGAGAGAGAGAGAGAGAGAGAGAGAGAGAGAGAGAGAGAGAGAGAGAGAGAGAGAGAGAGAGAGAAAGCGAGAGAGGCAGGGACAGGAATCCTAACCGGATATTTTTCAATTTTTCTTTTGGAACGTTTTTTTTCCGTGCTGCTCACACACACAACAACAACATAGAGCTAGGAGAGAGAGGCAGGGACAGGAATCCTAACCGGATATTTTTCAATTTTTCTTTTGGAACGTTTTTTTTCCGTGCTGCTCACACACACAACAACAACATAGAGCTAGGAGAGGAGATACAGAGAACCAGGGTTGTAGTGCTGTGGGGGAGCGACGCGACGCTCCCTTTATTCAATTTGCAAATACACGGAGCTGGTAAATCTATTTCTGGAAAATGTATTAATTATATTTAACTACCACAACAATTCCATGAAATACTATTTAATGACAAACCAAATAAATCTGTACAGCAGCCTATAGATAGATACATGGTGGTTTCTGTATAGCATCCTATAGATAGATACATGGTGGTTTCTACCTCTGTATAACATCCTAGAGGTACATGGGGGTTTCTTCCCTGTCTTCTCTCTGGTGGGGGAGAGAGTGATGAAGACTGTAGGCTACGTGGGTGCACTGTGGAGGCCTTTCGGAGGCTCGACCACTTTGGCCAATCAAAACATTGAGAAAAAAAATCCTTAGATTTGCGTCCATCATTACGACCCTTTGCAGCATGCACGTTTAGCATGCACATTACGCAAAAGCTGCAGCATCCACCCCCACCAACAGGCCTGACAGCGACACAGACAACAGCCAGCATGGTGAACATCCTGGTCATCTGACCCCCCCCAACAACGACCTTGACGGCTACCTGCCAGTCCCTGGGTCCAGGCCCAGTCTCCGCAACGCTGACAGCTCCCAATCCCACCACCCCTCAGGTCCCAATCCCACCCCTCAGGTCCCAATCCCACCCCTCAGCTCCCAATCCCACCACCCCTCAGCTCCCAATCCCACCACCCCTCAGCTCCCAATCCCACCACCCCTCAGGTCCCAATCCCACCCCTCAGGTCCCAATCCCACCCCTCAGCTCCCAATCCCACCACCCCTCAGCTCCCAATCCCACCACCTCAGCTCCCAATCCCACCACCCCCTCAGCTCCCAATCCCACCACCCCTCAGCTCCCAATCCCACCACCTCAGCTCCCAATCCCACCACCCCTCAGCTCCCAATCCCACCACCCCTCAGCTCCCAATCCCACCACCCCTCAGCTCCCAATCCCACCACCTCAGCTCCCAATCCCACCACCCCTCAGCTCCCAATCCCACCACCCCTCAGCTCCCAATCCCACCACCCCTCAGCTCCCAATCCCACCACCCCTCAGCTCCCAATCCCACCACCCCTCAGCTCCCAATCCCACCACCTCAGCTCCCAATCCCACCACCCCCTCAGCTCCCAATCCCACCACCCCTCAGCTCCCAATCCCACCACCCCTCAGCTCCCAATCCCACCACCCCTCAGCTCCCAATCCCACCACCTCAGCTCCTAGTCCCACCACCCCTCAGCTCCCAATCCCACCACCCCTCAGGTCCCAATCCCACCACCCCTCAGTACCAAGACTGGTACTGTATATATATATATATTTTTTTTTTTAAAGGAACTCAGTCCAGCTTTCAACTTAGTCTTTGAAGTTGTAATAGGAGAATGCACAAGATGCAATTTCTAAATTAGGTATTGCATCATCAGTTCTTCTTGTCATGTTAGTCATTGCAGACCTTAGAGTTATTTTATAACTTGTCAGAAACGTCCAGATCAACTAGCCCATGTCAGCTAACGATTTATATTTTTGGTTTTTAGCCCATAGATATTGTTGTCATTTTCTTGTCACTCATATATCACATGAATATACATTAGACATAGCAAAATGTATAGAATTGCAAGAAGATTTGCTTTAAAACATGCTAAATGTTATTTGCGGCCCCATGACAAAATGTATAGAATTGCAGGAAATAAGCTTTAAACCTGCTATATTATCTCCGGCAACAAGAGGGGTGTGAACTGTTTGTGTCATGAACAGGGAGGGCACAGGATGTTCCCAAAATGCTGGAAGTGGGGCCCCGAGTGAAAACGTGTGGGAACATCTATCTAAACCATAGACTGGGACTGGCAGTGGGGACACAGTGTCAGAGGTTTGTGGTTTGAACCACTTCCAAATCTTCATGGACAAATTTGTACACCGCATACAGTCGATCTCCCCAAAACCAGAAACAACTCGCTGAGCGCGGCAAAAATAGGGTGAGCTCTTTCTGCACAGTGTGCGTGTGGAATGGTCTGACTTCAAAGCACTCTGCGCTCACTTTGAACTGGCCAAATCGGACGTAACAAGAACAGAAAAGATCTAAATGCATATTGCCAACTGATTGACATCAATCAAATCATTGACATGCAGATGCAGTTTGTATGTTTCACCAGTAAAACATTATCATTCACGATTGACAGTGATGACGGCCTATTTTTGAAATTAGGTACGCCTAACTTGGTATTTAAAATATATATTTATATGTTCTTGAGACAATATGTGCTGGCATAGACAGACGTTGCTATTGGAGGATGCATTTTAATGATAGGCTATTCAATAGGCTACATATGTAGGTACAAACTTTGATTGAGGAAATGATGATCATTTACATAAAACAAAATAGCTCCCTCACCTAAAACAATAGCACTACACCACTGGATGTTAAAAGAAACTGCCTGTTGTGTCTTCATAATGAATTCAAACCGTTTCAACAATGACAGCCTTTGGTTGAGCTCAAATTCATCTGCAACACATTCTCAGCGATTTTGCTGTAGTAACATTTGACTGGTGTGGGGGGAGGTGAAATGCAAGCCGTATGCTTCGGATGCTTTGTCAACCAGTTCTGAATTGGCTCATTGTGATCTGAGCAGTCTTGGCAGATAAGAAATGACAGTACAGGCTCTGGCATTTCTTTTAAACTCACCACTGAGGATGCAGTGAGGCAGGCAAGGGAGAGAGGCAGGGAGGGAGGGAGGGAGGCAGAGAGGGAGGGAGGGATGAGGGAGGGATGCCGGTAGGGAGGGAGGCAGGTAAGGAGGTAGACAGGCAAATAATCAGAGAGGTAGGGAGGCAGGGAGGCAGAGGGAGGGAGGCAGAGAGGGAGGGTGGCAGGGAGGCAGAGAGGGAGGGAGGCAGAGAGGGAGGGAGGCAGGGAGGCAGAGAGGGAGGGAGAAAGGGAGGCAGAGAGGGAGGGAGGCAGGGAGGCAGAGAGGGAGGAGGCAGAAGGAGGGAGGGAGGCAGGGAGGGAGGAGGCAGGGAGAGAGAGAGAGAGAGAGAGAGAGAGAGAGAGAGAGAGAGAGAGAGAGAAAGAGAGAGAGAGAGAGAGAGGGAGGCAGAGGGAGGGAGGCAGGCAGGCAGGCAGGCAGGCAGGGAGGGTCAGCTGAGGCTCTGAATTGAAAGACCTGCAGCAGCCCACACCAGCACAGTTCATGACTTTTTCACAAAGATCACCCTTGAAAGCGTACACTGCATTATGATCTGAACCTGCCACTGGTGGACCCAGTTAAAATGATCTCAACCTGCCACTGGTGGACCCAGTTAAAATGATCTGAACATGCCACTGGTGGTCCCAGTTAAAATGATCTCAACCTGCCACTGGTGGACCCAGTTAAAATGATCTCAACATGCCACTGGTGGACCCAGTTAAAATGATCTCAACCTGCCACTGGTGGACCCAGTAAAAATGATCTCAACCTGCCACTGATGGACCCAGTCAAAATGCTCTCAACCTGCCACTGGTGGACCCAGTCAAAATGATCTCAACCTGCCACTGGTGGACCCAGTAAAAATGCTCTCAACCTGCCACTGGTGGACCCAGTCAAAATGATTTTAACCTGCCACTGGTTGTGACCGATGGGTTCAAACCTGGGACTCCTGACACCACAAGACCCTGGGAGCTAATTACCGTCTTCACACTATCATGCCGAACTAAACCATATTTTCCTTTTCACAGTTCTGTTTACAGCTCCGGTGGATGCGTAACCAGGCTAGCACAGTACAGTTCGGCTTGGCTCAGTTTGTCTCAGTAATGTGTATGGGACACACACACATGCGCACACAACCGTTACTAAAGGATATATGTCGCAGCCGGCCGCGACCGGGAGACTCATGGGCAGCGCACAATTGGCCCAGCGTTGTCCAGGGTAGGGGAGGGAATGGCCGGCAGGTTGATAGAACTCAGTTGATAGAGCATGGCGTTTGCAACGCCAGGGTTGTGGGTTCATTTCCCACGGGGGACCAGTATGAAAAAAATATATATGTATTCACTAACTGTAAGTCGCTCTGGATAAGAGCGTCTGCTAAATGACTAAAATGTAAATATGAGGCCTGGTGTCCACATCACTAAGGAATTATCATGGTCCACACACACACCAACACAGTCGTGAAGAGGGCACGACAACACCTCTTCCCCCACAGGAGACTGAAAAGATTTGGAATGGGCCCTCAGATCCTCAAAAAAAAGTTATCCAGCTTGGTATGGCAACTGCTCGGCATCCGACCACAAGGCGCTACAGAGGGTAGTGCCGATGGCCTAGTACATCACTGGGGCCGAGCTCCCTGTCATCCTGGACCTCTATACCAGGCGGTGTCAGAGGAAGGCCCTCAAAATTGTCAAAGACTCCAGCCACTCTAGTCATAGACTGTTCTCTCTGCTATCGTACGGCAAGCGGTACCGATGCACCAACAGGGCTCTGAACAGCTTCTACCCCCAAGCCATAAGACTGCTAAATAGTTAGTTAAATAGTTAACCAAATAGCTACCCAGACTATCTGCATTGACCTTTTTTGCACGTACTTATTTTAATCATCACATACGCTGCTGCTACGGTTTATTATCTGTGACTTTGTTCGTAGTTATATGTTCACATCTACCTCAATTACCTCGTAACCCCTGCACATCGACTCAGTACTGGTACCCCTTGTATATAGCCAAGTTATCGTTACTCATTGTGTATTGTTAGGTTCTGACAAAACAGATTAAAAACTCACGGACAACTAAGAAAAGCTCAAACCAAGTTTATTCACCCAATGGGTCAAACAGCTGAATGACAAAAACATGTTCCCACCAGCACAAGTATATATATATATACCCCACTCTAGGTGGAGTCTCCTCCTTTCCTCTAAACATTGCATCTTTATTGCTAGGCAGGAAGTTAAATGATGTTGGTAATAAACTGTTCATTCCACTACATGTGACCTGACCTGACCTGAGCTGACCTCGGCCCCCATTCCTCACTAATCCACAGCTATCCACTCTTATGAATGACCACAACCATGTGATTGCCTTTTCCATTACATATAACCATTAACTTCTGGTGTAACAAGTATTTCAAATTACAACCCAACAACTGAAACCAGACTGTGGCCCTTCTCCTCTCCATTGGATACCTGATGTCTAACAATAACATGTTCTGACAGAATGTACAGCGCCTTGCAAAAGTATTCATCCCCCTTGGCGTTTGCCCTATTTTGTTGCATTACAACCTGTAATTAAATTTGATTTTTATTTGGATTTCATGTAATGGACATACACAAAATAGTCCAAATTGGTGAAGTGAAATAATTACTTGTTTCAAAAAATTCCTAAAAAATAAATAACGCAAAAGTGGTGCATGCATATGTATTCACCCCCTTTGCTATGAAGCCCCTAAATAAGATCTGGTGCAACCAATTACCTTTAGAAGTAACAAAATTAGTTAAATAAAGTCCACCTGTTTGCAATCTAAGTGTCACATGATCTCAGTATATATACACCTGTTCTGAAAGGCCCCAGAGTCTGCAACACCACTAAGCAAGGGGCACCACCAAGCATGCGGCACCATGAAGACCAAGGAGCTCTCCAAACAGGTCAGGGACAAAGTTGTGGAGAAGTACAGATCAGGGTTGGGTTATAAAAAAATATCAGAAACTTTGAACATCCCACGGAGCACCATTAAATCCATTATTAAAAAATGGAAAGAATATGGCACCACAACAAACCTGCCAAGAGAGGGCCGCCCACCAAAACTCACGGACCAGGCAAGGAGGGCATTAATCAGAGAGGCAAGAAAGAGACCAAAGATAACCCTGAAGGAGCTGCAAAGCTCAACAGCGGAGATTGGAGTATCTGTCCATAGGACCACTTTAAGCCGTACACTCCACAGAGCTGGGCTTTATGGAAGAGTGGCCAGAAAAAAGCCATTGCTTAAACAAAGAAATAAGCAAACACGTTTGGTGTTCGCCAAAAGCCATGTGGGAGACTCCCCGAACATATGGAAGAAGGTACTCTGGTCAGATGAGACTAAAATTGAGCTTTTTGGCCATCAAGGAAAACGCTATGTCTGGCACAAACCCAACACCTCTCATCACCCCGAGAACACCATCCCCACAGTGAAGCATGGTGGTGGCAGCATCATGCTGTGGGGATGTTTTTCATCGGCAGGGACTGGGAAACTGGTCAGAATTGAAGGAATGACGGATGGCGCTAAATACAGGGAAATTCTTGAGGGAAACCTGTTTCAGTCTTCCAGAGATTTGAGACTGGGACGAAGGTTCACCTTTCAGCAGGACAATGACCCTAAGCATACTGCTAAAGCAACACTCGAGTGGTTTAAGGGGAAACATTTAAATGTCTTGGAATGGCCTAGTCAAAGCCCAGACCTCAATCCAATGGAGAATCTGTGGTATGACTTAAAGATTGCTGTACACCAGCGGAACCCATCCAACTTGAAGGAGCTGGAGCAGTTTTGCCTTGAAGAATGGGCAAAAATCCCAGTGGCTAGATGTGCCAAGCTTATAGAGACATAACCCAAGAGACTTGCAGCTGTAATTGCTGCAAAAGATGGCTCTACAAAGTATTGACTTTTAATTCCAGGTTGTAAGGCAACAAAATAGGAAAAATGCCAAGGGGGGTGAATACTTTCGCAAGCCATTGTACACTTTCTGCATTCCACTCTCTCCCTTAGTAACATGAATAAGGATATTTCATATTTCATATTTCCAGTTTAGAAGTCAGTATCTATTATTACTTTTATTATTACGTGTTTTACTTTTCTATTATTTCTCAATTTTTCTTTCTCTCTGTTTCCCGTAAGTCAGCATTATTACTGTTAGTCCACACCTGTTGTTTACGCAGCATGTGACGAATAAAACTTGATTAGATTTTTTGTTGTTGTTGAAAATAGATGTGGCATCCAGGGCCGTGCACAGACCTTTGATGGGGCGGGTGTGCAAAGTTGGGACTGAGAGACTGAAAAACAGCTTCTATCTCAAGAACATTAGACTGGTACAGTCACCACCAGCCGGCCTCCGCCCAGTACCCTGAACTTAGTAACTGTTACTAGCAGGCAACCACCCGGTAGTCTACCCTGCACCTTAGAGACTGCTGTTCTATGAACACTGCCTTCAGAAACGATGCACACCCCTTGACTTTTTCCACATTTTGTTGTGTAACAGCCTGAATTTAAAATTGATTAAATGTAGTTTTTTTGGGGGGTCACTGGCCGACATACAATACCCCATAATGTCAAAGTGGAATTACATTTTTGTACAAATCAATTAAAAATTAAAAGCTGAAATGTCAATAAGTATTCAATCCCTTTGTTATGACAAGCCTAAATAAGTTCATGACTAAACATTTGCTTTAAAACATCACAAAAAGTTGTATGGACTCACTCTATGTGCAATAGTAGTGTTTAACGTGATTTATGAACCTCATCTCTGTACACCACACGTACAATTATCTGTAAGGTCCCTCAGTCGAGCCATTGAATTTCAAACACAGATTCAACCACAAAAGACCAGGTAGGTTTTCCAATGCCTCGCAAAGAAGGGCACCTATTGGTAGATAATATATATATTTTTAAAACAGACATTGGATATCTGTTTGAGCATGGTGAAGTTAGTTTTACACTTTGGATGGAGTATCAATACACCCAGTCACTACAAAGATACAGGTGTCCTTCGGAAGGTTTCCTTCCTGTCTGGCAACTGAGTTAGGAAGGACTCCTTCCTAACTCAGTTGCTGGAGAGGAAGGAAACCGCTTAGGGATTTCAACATGAGGCCCAATGGTGACTTTAAAACAGCTATACAGAGTTTAATGGCTGTGATAGGAGAAAACTGAGGATGGATCAACAACATTGTAGTTACTCTACAATACTAACCTAATTGACAGAGTGAAAAGAAGGAAGCCTGTACAGAATCTTCCGTCAAGAATGTGGCAAAGCAATTCTATTTTTGACCTGAATGCAAAGTGTTACGTTTGGGGCAAATCCAATGCAACACATTACTGAGTACCACTCTCCATATTTTTAAGCATAGTGGTGGCTGCATCATGTTATGGGTATGCTTGTAATCGATAAGGACTGGGGAGTTTTTTGTGGAAAAAAAGAAACGTAATGAAAGGTAATTGAGCTAAGCACAGGCAAAATCCTAGAGGAAGACCTGGTTCAGTCTGCTTTCCACCAGACACTGGGAGATGAATTCACCTTTTAGCAGGACAATAACCTAAAACACAAGGCCAACTCACACTGGAGTTGCTTACCAAGAAGACAGCGAATGTTCCTCAGTGGCCTGACTTAAATATGCTTGAAAATCCATGTCAAGACTTGAAAATGGTTGTCTAGCAATGATCAGCAACCAATTTGACAGAGCTTGAAGAATTTTGAAAAGAATAAACGGGCAAATATTGTAAAGTCTAGGTGTGGAAAGCTCTTAGAGACTTACCCAGAAAGACGCACAGCTGTAATCGCTGCCAAATGTGATTCTAACATACATTGACTCAGGGGTGTGAATACTTATGTAAATTAGATATTTCTGTATTTCATTTTTAATAAATGTGCAAACATTTCTAAAAACATGTTTTCAATGTCAATATGGGGTATTGGGTGTAGATGGGTGAGACCAAAAAAAGATTTAAACAATTTTCAATTCAGGCTTTAAGAACAAAACGTGGAATAAGTCAAGGGGTATGAATACTTTCTGAAGGCACTGTACTGCACTGTAGTCATTGAACACTGGTCACTTTAATAATGTTTACATACTGTTTTACCTACTTCATATGTATATACTGTATTCTGGTCAAGGCACATCCTATATAACTACTGCTGTCCTCTTCATATGTATATACTGTATTCTAGTCATGGTTCATCCTATATAACTACTGCTGTCCTCTTCATATGTATATACTGTATTCTAGTCATGGTTCATCCTATATAACTACTGCTGTCCTCTTCATATGTATATACTGTATTCTAGTCATGGTTCATCCTATATAACTACTGCTGTCCTCTTCATATGTATATACTGTATTCTAGTCATGGTTCATCCTATATAACTACTGCTGTCCACTCCATATGTATATACTGTATTCTAGTCATGGTTCATCCTATATAACTACTGCTGTCCACTCCATATGTATATACTGTATTCTAGTCATGGTTCATCCTATATAACTACTGCTGTCCTCTTCATATGTATATACTGTATTCTAGTCATGGTTCATTCTATATAACTACTGCTGTCCACATCATATCATTTTACATTACATTTTCATTTTTAGCAGACGCTCTTATCCAGAGCGACTTACAGGAGCAATTAGGGTTAAGTGCCTTGCTCAAGGGCACATCGACAGATTTTTCACCTAGTCGGCTCGGGGATTAGAACCAGCGACCTTTCGGTTACTGGCACAACGCTCTTAACCACTAAGCTACCTGCCGCCCATATGTATATACTGTATTCTAGTCATGGCTCATCCTATATAACTACTGCTGTCCACATCATATGTATATACTGTATTCTAGTCCAGGCTCATCCTATATAACTACTGCTGTCCACACCTGTTCTATTCATATACTGTCCATAATGTCTATACACACCATCATATACGTATATATTTATATTCCGGACATTGCTTGTTCTGATATTTCTTAATTCCTTTATTTTTTGGGGGGGGGGATTAAAAAATAAATACATTGTATTGTTACTGTACTGTTGGAGCTAGAAACATAACCATTTCGCTGCACCTGCAATAACACCTGCGAAGTATGTGTACACAACCAATAAAATGTGATTTTATTTAGTAAGCTATATCAGCTGATCATCTCTAATGTAGGCTAGATGAATCAGCTAGTTATCTGGGCTACGGTGTCAAAACAAGCTAACTAGTATTAACTTGATTTGAATTTGTTCTGCTACTGACAGAGGTGGACTGAAATCACCCCCTTCCCTG
>NC_059215.1:4876291-4883791 GCF_020615455.1 Coregonus clupeaformis
CATAATGATTCAAATAGGCTACGTATGGTCTGTGTTCCATAATGATTCAAATAGGCTACGTATGGTCTGTGTTCCATAATGATTCTAATAGGCTACGTATGGTCTGTGTTCCATAATGATTGAAATAGGCTACGTGTCCCAAATGAATTTTTATTTTTTATTTTATTTCACCTTTATTTAACCAGGTAAGCCAGTTGAGAACAGGTTCTCATTTACAACTGCGACCTGGCCAAGATAAAGCAAAGTAGTGCAATAAAAACAACAGAGTTACATATGGGGTAAAAAAAAACATAAAGTCAGAAATACAACAGAAAATATATATACAGTGTGTGCAAATGTAGCAAGTTATGGAGGTAAGGCAATAAATAGGCTATAGTGCAGAATAATTACAATAGTATTAACACTGGAATGCTAGATGTGCAAGAGATTATGTGCAAATAGAGATACTGGGGTGCAAAAGAGCAAAATAAATAACAATATAGGGATGAGGTAGTTGGGTGGGCTAATTTCGGATGGGCTGTGTACAGGTGCAGTGATCGGTAAGGTGCTCTGACAACTGATGCTTAAAGTTATTGAGGGAGATAAGAGTCTCCAGCTTCAGAGAATTTTGCAATTCGTTCCAGTCATTGGCAGCAGAGAACTGGAAGGAATGGCGGCCAAAGGAGGTGTTGGCTTTGGGAATGACCAGTGAGATATACCTGCTGGAGCGCAGACTACGGGTGGGTGCTGCTATGGTGACCAATGAGCTAAGATAAGGCGGGGATTTACCTAGCAGTGATTTATAGATGGCCTGGAGCCAGTGGGTTTGACTAGCGAACATGTGGTGAGGACCAGCCAACAAGAGCGTACAGGTCACAGTGGTGGGTAGTGTATGGGGCTTTGGAGACAAAACGGATGGCACTGTGATAGACTACATCCAATTTGCTGAGTAGAGTGTTGGAGGCTATTTTGTAAATTACATCGCGAAGTCAAGGATCGGTAGGATAGTCAGTTTTACGAGGGCATGTTTGGCAGCATGAGTGAAGGAGGCTTTATTGCGAAATAGGAAGCCGATTCTAGATTTAACTTTGGATTGGAGATTCTTTATGTGAGTCTGGAAGTTGAGTTTACAGTCTAACCAGACACCTAGGTATTTGTAGTTGTCCACATACTCTAGGTCAGACCCGTCGAGAGTGGTGATTCTAGTCGGGTGGGCGGGTGCCAGCAGCGTTCGATTGAAAAGCATGCATTTAGTTTTACTAGTGTTTAAGAGCAGTTGGAGGCTACTGAAGGATTGTTGTATGGCATTGAAGCTCGTTTGGAGGTTTGTTAACACAGTGTCCAATGAAGGGCCAGATGTATACAAAAATGGTGTCGTCTGCATAGAGGTGGATCTGAGAGTCACCAGCAGCAAGAGCGACATCATTGATATACACAGAGAAAAGTGTCGGCCCAAGAATTGAACCCTGTGGCACCCCCATAGAGACTGCCATAGGTCCAGACAACAGGCCCTCCGATTTGACACACTGAACTCTATCTGAGAAGTAGTTGGTGAACCAGGCGAGGCAGTCATTTGAGAAACCAAGGCTATTTAGTCTGCCAATAAGAATGCGGTGGTTGACAGAGTCGAAAGCCTTGGCCAGGTCGATGAAGACGGCTGCACAGTACTGTCTATTATCAATCGCGGTTATAATATCGTTTAGGACCTTGAGCGTGGCTGAAGTGCACCCGTGACCAGATTGCATAGCGGAGAAGGTACGGTGGTATTCGAAATGGTCGATGATCTGTTTGTTAACTTGGCTTTCGAATACTTTCGAAAGGCAGGGCAGGATGGATATAGGTCTGTAGCAGTTTGGATCTAGAGTGTCACCCCCTTTGAAGAGGGGGATGACCGCGGCAGCTTTCCAATCTCTGGGGATCTCAGACGTTATGAAAGAGAGGTTAAACAGACTAGTAATAGGGGTAGCGACAATTTCAGCGGCTAGTTTTAGAAAGAAAGGGTCCAGATTGTCTAGCCCAGCTGATTTGTAGGGGTCCAGATTTTGCAGCGCTTTCAAAACATCAGCTGTCTGAATTTGTGTGAAGGAGAAGCGGGGGGGGCATGGGCAAGTTGCAGCAGAGGGTGCAGAGTTGGTGGCCGGGTTAGTGGTAGCCAGATGGAAAGCATGGCCAGCTGTAGCAAAATGCTTGTTGAAATTCTCGATTATTGTATACCCAACTTGTAATCCGTTAGCCTAATATGATCCACTATTGCTAGCGATCCTCAGGAACAACCACAGGAACGTGACAGAGGAAAGAAAGGTAAACTAAAGATGTAATGGACTGATACATAATGTAAGGAAACTAACACTAAAGTGACAGTTATAAATGTATGTGGGTATAACTGACAGTGACTACAGATAGTGGCTAATATTTAACATGATACACATTGTTTAAAAAAATACAGTGAAAAGTCTGGGCATATAATTAAAGCATTCTAGAAATCATAAATCAACTCTGTATTTTTGGCGCTATACTGTCATTTGTGCACGGCTACCAGAAGCCATGTGTCATCCCTGCAGGTAAAAAAGGCCAGCATTTCATAAACATCGCTATGGAAACGTTGACGTGTTGATATGCTTCAGTTTGCTGCCATATGACTGGCTTTAGTTTGCTGCCATATGACTGGCTTCAGTTTGCTGCCATATGACTGGCTTCAGTTTGCTGCCATATGACTGGCTTCAGTTTGCTGCCATATGACTGGCTTCAGTTTGCTGCCATATGACTGGCTTCACGTTCGTCTCCAGCGATCATAAGGTACAACTAGAGAGCCTATGAAGGAGAGAAAAAAAATGGTGGTTTGATTCATTTTGAAAATTGCCACATTCAGTTCTTCGACCCATGGTAATGTTGGAAGATTAGTGTACATAGAATTATAATAAGTAGAGGCTGGTGGGAGGAGCTATTGGAGGACGGGCTCATTCTAATGTCTAGAATGGAATACATTGAACGGTATCAAACACATCAACCACGTGGAAACCGCACGTTCGACTCCGTTCCATTTGCTCCATTCCAGCCATTACAATGAGCCAATCCTCATATAGCTCGTCCCACCAGCCTCCACTGGTGTGAATATAATTATAATAGGGAGAAAAGTGTTGACACTTTTGACACTGAGGAGAGGAGAGGAGAGGAGAGGAGAGGAGAGGAGAGGAGAGAGGAGAGGAGGAGAGGAGAGGAGAGGAGAGGAGAGGAGAGGAGAGGAGAGGCCTGCACTAACCACAGAACTGTGTGATGACACGGTCAAGAATCGTACCATGTGTCAGGTTCAAACTTTTTTGGTCTGCACTCTGCTCCATAATGATTGAGGATTCATTCCAACCCACAATAGCAATGTTTACACAGTGTCTTTATTTACAGTATTCATCCGGTGCCCACACACTTCGAATTCTGAAAAGTGAGAGGGGTCGCCCAAGACCAATCTGTGAGTTAATTTGACCATTGGAAAAAGAGCTACTGCATAAATACTGAAATGCGGTTTAGATTGAATTGAGCTCTTAATTTGCCTACATGTCTTTTTTTTTTACATTAAAGTGGAACTGACAGCATTTTTGCAACATTACATCTTATTCAAATCTGTTCATATACACCCCCAGGAAGAATATGACACTTTTTTCTGACAAGCGACCCCTTATGGTCATGTTCACGTTTTCATAAATTCATAGAATGTTTTGGGGATGACGATTCTATAGAAATATAGAGCGGGAAAGCGGCCATGTTTTTGGACAATTAATAGACACTGCAGTAAATAAAACCTAATAAAAACATCTGTCTCGTCCAGAACCGGAGTCTACACAGACCGGTGAGCCATAGCCAATCAGAACTACAGTGGGCCTATACGCAAACAAGCCATACGCCACACGGGCCTGCCATCATTCACTTTGAACTGGACTGTGTGTTTACAGGCAGTAGCAACAGCGCGACTTTAGATCATTAAAACGCATTCGGCAAAAGCCACAAAATACACCTGAATGGATTTCTGCAAATACAGTGAGGGAAAAAAGTATTTGATCCCCTGCTGATTTTGTACGTTTGCCCACTGACAAAGAAATGATCAGTCTATAATTTTTATGGTAGGTTTATTTGAACAGTGAGAGACAGAATAACAACAAAAAAATCCAGAAAAACGCATGTCAAAAATGTTATAAATTGATTTGTATTTTAATGAGGGAAATAAGTATTTGACCCCCTCTCAATCAGAAAGATTTCTGGCTCCCAAGTGTCTTTTATACAGGTAACGAGCTGATATTAGGAGCACACTCTTAAAGGGAGTGCTCCTAATCTCAGTTTGTTACCTGGATAAAAGACACCTGTCCACAGCAGCAATCAATCAATCAGATTCCAAACTCTCCACCATGGCCAAGACCAAAGAGCTCTCCAAGGATGTCAGGGACAAGATTGTAGACCTACACAAGGCTGGAATGGGCTACAAGACCATCGCCAAGCAGCTTGGTGAGAAGGTGACAACAGTTGGTGCGATTATACGCAAATGGAAGAAACACAAAAGAACTGTCAATCTCCCTCGGCCTGGGGCTCCATGCAAGATCTCACCTTGTGGAGTTGCAATGATCATGAGAACGGTGAGTAATCAGCCCAGAACTACATGGAAGGATCTTGTCAATGATCTCAAGGCAGCTGGGACCATATTCACCAAGAAAACAACTGGTAACACACTACGCCGTGAAGGACTGAAATCCTGCAGCGCCCGCAAGGTCCCCCTGCTCAAAAAAGCACATATACAGGCCCGTCTGAAGTTTGCCAATGAACATCTGAATGATTCAGAGGAGAACTGGGTGAAAGTGTTGTGGTCAGATGAGACCAAAATCGAGCTCTTTGGCATCAACTCAACTCGCCGTGTTTGGAGGAGGAGGAATGCTGCCTATGACCCCAAGAACACCATCCCCACCGTCAAACATGGAGGTGAAAACATTATGCTTTGGCGGTGTTTTTCTGCTAAGGGGACAGGACAACTTCACCGCATCAAAGGGACGATGGACGGGGCCATGTACCGTCAAATCTTGGGTGAGAACCTCCTTCCCTCAGCCAGGGCATTGAAAATGGTTTGTGGATGGGTATTCCAGCATGACAATGACCCAAAACACATGGCCAAGGCAACAAAGGAGTGGCTCAAGAAGAAGCACATTAAGGTCCTGGAGTGGCCTAGCCAGTCTCCTGACCTTAATCCCAAAGAAAATCTGTGGTGGGAGCTGAAGGTTCGAGTTGCCAAACATCTGCCTCAAAACTTTAATGACTTGGAGAAGATCTGCAAAGAGGAGTGGGACAAAATCCCTCCTGAGATATGTGCAAACCTGGTGGCCAACTACAAGAAACATCTGACCTCAGTGATTGCCAACAAGGGTTTTGCCACCAAGTACTAAGTAATGTTTTGCAGAGGGGTCAAATACTTATTTCCCTCATTAAAATGCAAATCAATTTATAACATTTTTGACATGCATTTTTTTGTTGTTATTCTGTCTCTCACTGTTCAAATAAACCTACCATTAAACTTATAGACTGATCATGTCTTTGTCAGTGGGCAAACGTACAAAATCAGCAGGGGATCAAATACTTTTTTCCCTCACTGTATGTACAGTGGGGGAAAAAAGTATTTAGTCAGCCACCAATTGTGCAAGTTCTCCCACTTAAAAAGATGAGAGAAGCTTGTAATTTTCATCATAGGTACACGTCAACTATGACAGACAAAATGAGGAAAAAAAATCTAGAAAATCACATTGTAGGATTCTTAATGAATTTATTTGCAAATTATGGTGGAAAATAAGTATTTGGTCAATAACAAAAGTTTCTCAATACTTTGTTATATACCCTTTGTTGGCAATGACACAGGTCAAACGTTTTCTGTCTTCACAAGGTTTTCACACACTGTTGCTGGTATTTTGGCCCATTCCTCCATGCAGATCTCCTCTAGAGCAGTGATGTTTTGGGGCTGTCGCTGGCCAACACGGACTTTCAACTCCCTCCAAAGATTTTCTATGGGGTTGAGATCTGGAGACTGGCTAGGCCACTCCAGGACCTTGAAATGCTTCTTACGAAGCCACTCCTTCGTTGCCCGGGTGGTGTGTTTGGGATCATTGTCATGCTGAAAGACCCAGCTACGTTTCATCTTCAATGCCCTTGCTGATGGAAGGAGGTTTTCACTCAAAATCTCACGATACATGGCCCCATTCATTCTTTCCTTTACACGGATCACTCGTCCTGGTCCCTTAGCAGAAAAACAGCCCCAAAGCATGATGTTTCCACCCCCATGCTTCACAGTAGGTATGGTGTTCTTTGGATGCAACTCAGCATTCTTTGTCCTCCAAACACGACGAGTTGAGTTTTTTACCAAAAAGTTCTATTTTGGTTTCATCTGACCATATGACATTCTCCCAATCCTCTTCTGGATCATCCAAATGCACTCTAGCAAACTTCAGACGGGCCTGGACATGTACTGGCTTAAGCAGGGGGACACGTCTGGCACTGCAGGATTTGAGTCCCTGGCGGTGTAGTGTGTTACTGATGGTAGGCTTTGTTACTTTGGTCCCAGCTCTCTGCAGGTCATTCACTAGGTCCCCCCGTGTGGTTCTGGGATTTTTGCTCACCATTCTTGTGATCATTTTGACCCCACGGGGTGAGATCTTGCGTGGAGCCCCAGATCGAGGGAGATTATCAGTGGTCTTGTATGTCTTCCATTTCCTAATAATTGCTCCCACAGTTGATTTCTTCAAACCAAACTGCTTACCTATTGCAGATTCAGTCTTCCCAGCCTGGTGCAGGTCTACAATTTTGTTTCTGGTGTCCTTTGACAGCTCTTTGGTCTTGGCCATAGTGGAGTTTAGAGTGTGACTGTTTGAGGTTGTGGACAGGTGTCTTTTAAACTGATAACAAGTTCAAACAGGTGCCATTAATACAGGTAACGAGTGGAGGACAGAGGAGCCTCTTAAAGAAGAAGTTACAGGTCTATGAGAGCCAGAAATCTTGCTTGTTTTGTAGGTGACCAAATACTTATTTTCCACCATAATTTGCAAATAAATTCATAAAAAATCCTACAATGTGATTTTCTAGATTTTTTTTCCTCAATTTGTCTGTCATAGTTGACGTGTACCTATGATGAAAATTACAGGCCTCTCTCATCTTTTTAAGTGGGAGAACTTGCACAATTGGTGGCTGACTAAATACTTTTTTCCCCCCACTGTAAATACCACGGGAGTCCTCTTATATTTGGGAACTGTACAGTCCTATTGATCAAACATCAATAAAAAGGTAGGCTATCTTTCCCTATATGCACATCAGCAACAACAAGATCAACAACTAATGCTAGCCAGAGAAAGATGAGCTCAAATCTAATGAAAGAACATTAGATAAACCCGTCATGTAGTATGTAGCCTGCATCGTTTTGCTTGCCTGCCAATGCATGCTTGTTACAACCAAGCACCCAAGCTAGCTGGCAAAAGTTGGCTAGCTTGCTAGCTAGCTACTTCCACA